>NC_051052.1:20852970-20915470 GCF_904848185.1 Acanthopagrus latus
GAAAAGGAAGGAAAGACACACACAAAGGAAAGGAAAGGAAAGAAAAGAAAAGAAAAGAAAAGAAAAGAAAAGAAAAGAAAAGAAAAGAAAAGAAAAGAAAAGAAAGGACCAATGCAGGCAAGGAAGCAAAAGAGGGATGAGGGAAGGCAGGAGGAGATTAGGCAAGGGAAGGAAAAGAGAAAAGGAATGCAGAGGAGGAGAGGGATTATCTATATTGATCCGACAGTTCGCCACCTTTTTTTTCTTTTAAACATATAAATCATAAATCTGATGTTTTGCTCTGAATCAAGAATCCAACAGTTTATACGACAACATGTAAAACAGTCGACTGACAGAACAATTAACTGGTAACGAATCGTTTAAGACATTTGTTCCTGCGAGAAGTTTCCTCCGAGCTTTTCGTCACGTGATGTCGAATACAAACAGCTTTTTTTAATGTCATTTCCTTTTCAATGAAGTTGGAGTTGAAGTCACGATCACAGCAAACAGGATTCGCAGTTCTTTACGTGGCTCGAGCGGTTCAGTCGGGTGTCGGATCCGTTTGTTAGAACTGTCACTGCATCAGTATACATGAAGCCAACAATAGTGGAGCCCTCCCACTCTGATCTCACTCGCTGGATGAAGCCTTGGCAGAAAATAAACCTCTAATCTCCGGCTTCCCTCCTCTATAGATCTGCCGCTCGCGTCGCCCGCTGCAGCCGAGAGCGACGAGCTGAATCTGTTTATTCCTGAATGAAGTGAGAACAGACGGAGCTCATCAATGGACCACAGGCACTGACCGACTTCTGCACCATACAGGGAGAATACTCCAACTCTGCATTAGTTTATATCTGCACACTAACACCTGCACCACAGGCTGGACCTGTTTAATCTAAGGTAATCAAATCAGCCAACCAGAGTCAATAATTGCACAGGTGACCACGGAATCAGTAAGATTAGTGCTGACAGAGAGGCTGCAGCTAACGAATCAACTCTATCACCTAACTGATCTGAGGAACATGAGAGGACGCATGAAAACATGAAAGAGGAAGACGAGGAAAACAAACAGAATAGATGGCATGCAAGGAAAGGAAATAAGCAAAGGAGGCAAGGAAGCAAAAGACGGAAGAGGGAAAGTGTTGACAAGGAAAGGAAAGGAAGAGTTGATACTAGGGAAGGAGATGAGAGGATGAAAGGGAAAGGAGGCAAGGAAGCAAAAGACAGAGGAGGGAAGAGAGAACATGTAGGCAAGGAAAGGAAAGGAAAGGAAAGGAAAGGAAAGGAAAGGAAAGGAAAGGAAGAGTTGATACTAGGGAAGGAAAGAGGAAAGGAGGCAAGTGAGGAAGGACTGAGAAGACCAACATGAGAGGAAAGATCTATTCCATGTTTGAATCTAATGTTTGTGAAGGATTTCTGACTTAAATCAAATACAAACACATTCTCTAACTAACGCTACAACACACATTTAAAGTCTTTTTAAATTAAATTTGTGACTTTTGAACTTCAGACCTTGTTCGAGCTGCAGATGTGAGGTGCTGTCTCTGCCGGGCTCGGTGCTCCAGCTCCCTCTGCTGGACCCAACGAGTCTGTACTCTGATCTTCAGCTCTTACATTTGTTTCTGAATCATATCTGACAAAACAAAAGGATCAGAAACCTTCATCAGCTGATCTGTGACAGAAACCATCAGCGCTCTGGACTCTAGAGTCTGTGTTTCCTTCAGGCGGTCGCTTGTTTGTGTTGGACAGAACCGGTTCAGATCCGACTCCATAGAAACCCTCGGAGGGATTTTTCAGCACTACTTGATAAAAAAACAAAGTTTCCCACGGAGCTGAGAATCTGTACTTCTGGAGGGTTTTTACATTTTAATTTCAGGCCGAACATCCCGACTGATAACAGGCGGCCCTGTTACCATAGCAACCGCCCACCTGCCGGAGATTAAAAGCTGTTTGACATGTGTACCTGAGGTGCGTTCAGGTGTTAGAGAGCGATGTCGGGAGATTATGAATCCAAAAGGAATGGGAGCAGAACGAACACCACCTTCAACACACTAAACATCCACCTTCTAATATCTAGTTCCATCTATCACGTATGTTTCTGTTGTAATGTACTGACCTGAAGCATTTCTGCTTTAGATTTACAATTATTAATGTTTTAGGAGCAAAACAAATACATGTGAGGATGTTGGTTGCCTTTTTTAAATACATCAGGTACAGTGAGCGGTTCTGGAGATGAACAGTGTCGATCGATGACTCACATCAAATACCAGAACTTTGGGCTGCAATCAACTCTCTTCCTCCAGAATCTCTGACGAGTGTTGAGCTGATGGACGGTGTGACAGTCATCGTCCTCTGAGCCCTGTTCCATCCCAGCACTGTGATATAAAAAGACCCCATCAGAGGGGAAAGTGTCTCCTGAGAGGTGCTGGAGTCCAGATTATCATTCTGGACTAAACCAGCTCAGTTTGGGGAACCTGAGACACTTAGTTTGTTCGCTGGCAGCAGTTAGGAGTTAGCATGTTTCTCTCAAGTCTACCATTGTTATTTGTGTTTGCTGAGGAGTTTTACTTTGATTTTGAAGCTGAACACAGCTCAGTTAATATATGTGGTGCACAGCAGCAGACCCTGGCTGTGTCTCAGTCCCTCTGAAGGACTCGGCCTCTGTGGTCTTTGAAGGCGAGTCCTTCAGAGGCCTTGTTAACCTCGCCAGCCGTCGGTCTAGCCTTTGGAGCATTTCCTGGTTGCTTCACCAGATGTTTTACCCTCACGTCACGATTTCTGCCGCCCAGGCCCACGAGAGTGACGATCTACACCACACGCCTGTTTTTCCACTTCAGTAAAATCTGTTATCAACAGTCAGTTCGGCTGAGACAGAATCGATTCAATCAGGCCAGATGTGTTTGAACATTTATTCAGACAGGAATGACTTCAGCTTTAATGTTCTGACACCAACTCGTCTCATTCAAACATGGAAATATTTCACAGAAACAAATCTAATCCGGACTGTAATCTGATTACAGTGCGAATACTACAGCATGTCGTCCTCTAAACATTATGTCAGTGTTTCTATTCAGGGACTTTATTTACTGTTTTAATCTGGTTACTACAAACTGCTCTCTGCTCCAGAGGTGTGTTTGTTTTATGTCTCTTTGTGTCCCTTCAGGATCAGGTCCATGTACGCTCCAGTTACCAGACTCTCCTTTGACACACCCAGCTTCTCCATCAGGTCCTCGGCCACCTAAATAAAAAAAGTGCTGTGTTTAAGAGTTCAACAGACGAGATGAGACTTCAGGTTGAACAAGATGTGAGTTTAGTTTGTTTTCTCTCCCAAAGAAGCTGATTGTTGGTTTGTTCCCACCTCCACACGGACGACATTACTTAACATTTAAGATATAAACAGAAAACTTTCAGTTTTACAGATAAATTCAAACCCACCTGCTGTCCCTCCTCAACAGTCTGCTCTGGACGCATCACCACCTGAACGAACAAACAACAGGTGAGTTTACATCCACTGAACTCTGGATCCATTTTGTTCTTCACACGTTGACTCGCACCTGTTTGTCTCTGATTCCTCTGGGAAATCTCACACTTTCAAAATCTGTCGTGGCTTTAATCAAATCAGAGTCGGCGACCGTCGCGACGCTGTGACGACACAGCGGAGGATGCACGGCGCCGTGGAGGTGACGTGTTTACACAGCAACACCTCCAACAAATCACCATGTGGACGTTAGTTCAGGCTGATTGTTAAGATGCTGCTCCTGTTTTTAGTTCAGCAGGACTTCTGCTGACGGCGTCCCTCCTTTCTTCTCCTCTCATCTCCTGTGAACTATATATAACTAACTATATATATATATATATATATATATATATATATATATATATATATATATATATATATATATATATATATATATATATATATATATATATATATATATATATATATATATATATATATATATATTTATTTATTTATTTTTTTTTTTTTACCGCATCATCATGGTCCTGTCCTGTTTTCAAATGGACCCAACAAATCCCTCTTTCTTCTCTCGCGACAATGACACTGAAGTACAGTATTCAGAGTGTGGACGACTGAGAGCTGCTGGATGACTTCTTTTACAGACTTGATCAATATTTACTTTTTATCAACTAATCAAGTAATTAATTCAATACCAGTTATAAGACATGTGTGTGTGTGTGTGTTACCTCCAACTCCATGTAATGTCCCAGTCCCTCCACCGTGTCCATGTGGACTCTGGTCTGACCAATCAGAAACAGCAGACGCTCTTTCCGCACCTCCCCTTTAACCCCGAGGGCGTCCGACAGCACGGTCTAAACACACACACACCAAGTAATTAACCTTAATGAATGACAGTGTGTAATGACACACACACACACAGGTTAGTTGGTGTTTTACCCGCAGGCTGGACGGGTCGCTGGTCGGACTGATGGAGTAACGGGACAGTTTGGGTCCATCGGTGTCGGGACGCTCGTAGAAGATCAGCTGACCGGACTCATTCTAATAAACAAACAAACAAACAAACAGTTAGCTTAATAACCTTTAATTCAAGATGTGGATTATTCTGGCAACAATACCTTAATTCTAACTAACCTGACATAAGACTCATGAATTACAGCGTTTACTTTTGTTTTTGTCCTTTTTTGTTTTGAGTGTTGCTGCTTTGGGATTTTTTCTTTTATTTGTGTTTGTATTTTTACTTAAGTAAAAGACCTGAATCCGTCCTCCAACGTATCCTGTCAAACTCAGAGGATGTGTCTTCACTGTCGATTCTGTTTTGTTTGTTTAATGTCAAACTCTTCAGTGTATAATGATATACAATGAAGAAAAACAGCTGATTTTCACATCGAAGAGGCTGAAAACTTTTTTTTTTTTTTTTTTTTTTTTTTTTAACAGTTAGTGTTGTGCTCCCTGAGGCCACCAGGTGGAGCGCACAGTTCAGTGCCTGGTGCTGATGATGGAGCTACACTGATTCTCACACACACACACACACACACACACACACACACACACACACACACACACACACACACACACACACAGACTCACCATGAAGTCTCGTAGCTTCAGTCGTCCTTGGCTGCAGTTGAAGAAGGTGTCATGCTGTCTGATGATGGTGCCCTCTGATTGGCTGAGCTCGGCAGCCTTCTCTCCAAACTTCTTTGGGTCGCTCACTCTGGCTTTGATCTCCACGTTGGACGGCATGACTCTACTGAGCATGTGCAGAACAGAGAGAGGACAGGTGGTCAATCAGGTGTTTGTCAAAGTAAACTGAAATAGATAGAATAGACATGTTTAATTTGCTTCTGTATTCAGTTTTGTTTACTTCTCAAATATTGCAATAAAAAATAAAAGGCTTATAGCTGACTTGATATTTGATATTAATAACTTGCTTCTATATTGAATTACTTCATCAGTTCTTTTTTTCCCCCATTTAGTACATTTTTTATCTATAATTTTCCCCTTTTGCTTTATCCAGCCCATTTATTTACCCAAAGGTATTCAACTCTCTCTCTGAGTTATTCATTCAATGCCTTCATTTATTTTCCATATTATATTTGGTAAATTAGTGGCATATTTATTTGTTATTTGGCAGTTTTGGTCCTCCGTATGTAAGAGCAGACTGAGGAATATCATGAGTTACAGTGGTGGAAAGTAACTTAGCACATTTATATGATTGACTTAAATTACTGATTGCAGATTCAGTTTAACAATACAAAATGTTATAAATAAATCATTATAGATTAAGATGCCCACTTCAGTTAGCTCCACTTTTAAGTGCTGCAACAATAAACATGATGAACACAAGACTCACAAGCATCAATATCATAATACAACACTGAACGTTACTCTATCTGAGGTACTTTTATTTGTGGCATTTGAGTTTAACTTGATACTAATACTTGTGTTCTTCTACTCCAGTAACTCTTTGACTGCAGGAGGAATCTGTAGAGTGATATCACCACATTTATTTGAGTAAAAGCTTCTTCCATTTCTGCGGATTCAGTTTCATGTCTGTCTCCACTGCAGCTCATCCAAACAGTTAAGCTAACGCTAGCTAGCTTGTTTGCTACCTAGTTAGCTAGCGGCTACAGGAGCGATAAACACAGCTAACAGCACAAACATGAACACAAACTGATCTTTAAACAGGTGAACTCTGACTCACCTGTTGTTCTCGGGGTCTCTGCTGCTGTTTGTCTGTGTGTCCGCACTTGATTTTACCGCGAAACCCTGCGTCCGGGGCGGAGCAGCAGCAGCACCGATCTGAGACCAGCAGGCGACACGAAGAAGAAGCGGAGAGCAGCCGGCGAACTGACCGGAGAGCAGCGCCGCGTGACGGCGGAGCCACATTTCTACTCGGGTCCTCCGCGTGGTGGTCTTCCTGAGGGGGAACCACTATGCGCCTGCGCAGAAGACACCCACCAAGGGAGGGAAAGACGTCTCACTCCGCTTCATTTCTGCAGTACAGAAATAACAGCCGCCATCATGGATGCAACTATTGATTCATTGGCCATTAATCTGTTGATTTCTTGCTCGATTAATCACAGATAATCAGCTAACTGTGAGACAGGAACAGTGCTGGAGTGTAACTAAGTACATTTACTCAGTTACTGTAGCTTGTAACTGACCATACCTATAACTGCTGACCCAGAGTATACAGTAAACACCTACATGTAAATACACACATTTAATATCAGAGACTTTATATCATCAGGAGGAGGAGAGGATGACGTCATAAATCTGCTTAGAAATCTTCAAAACAGACACTCCTCACATGTGCAGAACTTGCCTTAGAAAAATCAAGTTTTAAGGTTTATTCGGTGTCACAGGCATCCAGTGACAGTCGTTTGTACGCCCATGAGTACACTGCAAACTGGAAGTGCTAACAGCTGATTCTGCTAAAGTTTTAATAAAGTATTTTTCTTTTTCTCTGGTTGTTTCTCTGTTTTAATTCAAGTCTCCAGCTACTTCAGTTATTTAGTAAGAATGCTGCAACTCTGTTTTACTGTGAAGCTCCAGAAATGTTTCATGGACTACGACACTTCACCTTCAAGATGGAGTGATGAGAGGATGAGTGACTTGTTTAGCTGAACTGTTCCTTTAAAAACCAACCCCCTGGTTAAAATGATTGTGGTGTGACATCACGTTGTCTCTGACGGCGTTTCTGTTTATACATGTTTACCTCCACAGCTGAAACACGACTACATTTAGCTTGTCGGATCATCAATACAACTCTGGAGCTGTGTGTGTGTGTGTGTGTGTGTGTGTGTGTGTGTGTGTGTGTGTGTGCTGCCTGGCATTACTGGGCAACTGGACAGCATCATGGTGAGAGTGAGTGAGAGAGCATCAGAGAGAGAGAGAGAGATGGAGGGGGAGGCAGTGGTTGGCTGGGAGGCATTTGGAACAAAACAAATGAGGGAAGAAGAAGTCTGATGGAAAACACAGCAGAGAGCGAACAAAGACCACTGTGAAGGTTTTCTGTGAGTACCACAAGTGTTATTAAGATTCAGGACAAAATGTCTGAGTGTTAGAAAGCTGTTTGGTGTCCAGACTGTGAGAGGAAGCAAGGGAATGAGAGTCTGTCTGTCTGTCTGTCAGCTGCTCTCAGGATGACCGTCACGTACTCCAGTAAAGTTGCGAACGCCACCTTCTTCAGTTTCCACCGGCTGCTGCTGCGCTGGAGAGGAAGCATCTACAAGCTGCTGTACCGAGAGTTCATCCTGTTCGTGCTGCTGTACACCACGCTGAGCCTCGTGTACAGGTGTCTCACACACACACACACACACACACACACACACACACACACACACACACACACACACACACCACCTTTAAAGTGTCAATGTTCTGTTTGTCTTCATGTTTAAACTCTTCTAGTGTTGTAAAAATGTACCCTAAAGTCAAACTTGAGGTAAAGCAAAGGTATCATGTTAAAATATTACTTTTTCATTACCAAATGAAAAGTACTCCAGTAAAAGCACTTCAAGAATCTGATATTACATGTAATAAAGTATCAACAGTACAAGTAAAAGGAAGCCATTCATATATTTACAGGTATATATTGTTTACTTTGTGTCGACCGATGGACACGTGGTTGATTTTCTGCAGAGTAATTAGTAACTAAAGTAAACAAATGAATGTAGTGGAGTAAAAAGTACAATATTTACCTTTAAAAAGTAGTGAAACTGAAGTATCTGAAAATGGAATTACATAAATAAAGTACAAGTACCTCGAAACAAACATAAAGTACTTGAGTTTCAGAAGTGCGAGTAAAGAAAGTAATTAAATTCAGTATAAATACACTAACGTATATATCGTTAAGTTTTGGTTGACTGATTAGCTGCGTGGTCAATAATCAGATCCAGTCATCTGTAAAGTAACTGAAGTTATCAGAGGAACAAAACAACACACTGAGGTCGTCTTCTTGGGCTGATTAATCATGTTCACTATGAATTAATCAAGTTGATCATTACTTGCGACCCTGATGATCACAACCTTGCACTTCACTTCTTGACTAAATGTACTTTGATAACTTCCAGTAACTAACTGCTGGTGGTGTCGTCTGTGCTGCAGGCTCGTCCTCTACGATGACCAGAAGAGGCTGTTTGAGAAACTCTCCATGTACTGCGACAAATACGCAGAGCAGATTCCCGTCACCTTCGTTCTGGGTACGTCTCTGATTACCTCCTAACGAGCTGCACCGGCGGCTGCTGGTGACGATGACAGCTAACGTGATCATCCCTTCAGATTTCACTCCCCTGATGTTCACAGATTACAGCCTCGTCAGCAGATCAAAGGACACAGTAGTGTGTTATTATTAATAATCACTGGAGGAGCCGAGCTAATATTAGTCCTCAGAGACCAGAGCTTAACTCTCAGACACGCTGACAGATGGCTGTTGTTTTTGGATCCAACATGGCCGACTGTAAACCAGTGTACAGTATCCAGCGACAAGAGGAAAATAACTTCTTCAAGTACAAAACTGAAGCACCATGTTAAAATACTGTATTTAAATGTTATGGTGCTTTTTATAACACTTAAATACTTCAAATTACTTTTCTACATCAGGCGATACATACACATTATATAACACAATATAGTTAACACAAACAAAACCTATTCATATTACTAAATGTGTTATTATGGTCACGATACATAGCTGTTTATAAAGTAGTTCAAATTAGCTCAATCGCTAACTGCTAGCGGCTGCTAACCATGATCTGTTTGTACATCCTAATTGTAGCTACTGGTAGCTTGTCCGCTCAGTTGGCTGTGCAGCTAGCTGGACTACCATGTCATTTTTTGGGGAGGTAGCAGTTTTGTCTCATGCTATGCTAAGCTAACAGCTGTTAATCTTCTCTCCACAACCAACTGAATAAGTCAAAGATAAACTTTTATGTTACTTTACATGCTAACCAGCTAGCCTCAGGCATGAGAGCATCTCATCTCATCTCATCTCATGCCCGTGGCTAGCTGGTTAGCATGCTAAGTTCACTCAACTTCATAGAAATCTCTGACATCACATTTCTTCTATTTCTTCACATTCTGGTGATATTTATGCTATTTTTTTCAAACTAAAACAACTTTCACATATTGCACCTTCAAGTAAAAATCATAATACATCACTAAGATAGAAGTTTAATTACATCTAAACAACAACTATAACTCTGTTTCCTTTCTCTCTGAGGAGAGAGCTCGACAGACCGCCGGACAGAACAGGGTGTTTGGTTGCCTCGTTAGCAGGCTGCTGATGGAAACAGATCATTAGAGAACAGCTAAAAGCAGTTTGAGTGTGTGTATCTGATCTCCAGCCTGATTCTGACTCTCAGTATCTATATGTTCCCTTCACTCTGTGTCAACACCGAAACAACCCTGTGCTCAACGTTAAAGGAAAGATAGCATCCATACCTGACAGTGGATAAACATTGGTTTAAGTTGCTTAAATCAACATGACTATACTCAACACACATTCAACACATGATAAACAGAGACTAGACACACACTCAACAGACTGAGAGCACACTAAACATCTGCTAAACACACCATTAGCACACGCTAACGCAGATTAATGTACACTAACAAATGCTACAAACAAATGTGTTACTGCCGTAGTCATGCTAGAAGAACACCTACAACATGTAATATAAGACAAACGTTTAACTTTGACTTATTCGGTTGGATGTGGAGAGAAGATTGACAGCTGTTAGCTTAGCCTAGCATGAGACGAAACTGCTACCTCCCTAACAAATAACATACGACGCCTTCAGCTAGAGAAAGTTTAAACCCTGCTTCCATTCTTATGCTAATTAAAGCTAACTGCTACCTGGACCGAGCTTCACTTCAGTTTTAGAAGTAGTTTTATTTGAAGTATTATTATTTCTATCAGCTGTTGTTGTTGATAATTTTTACTTTTAAAAGCATAAGTTGAAGGAGCGTTAGCCTCGCAGCAGTAGCTAACTGTCCAGTGGCTCTAGCTTGATATTTCAAACTATTCCTTTCATTTTTTGTATATGTAGATTGTCCATGTCAAGTGCTAATAAAGTTTGATTTGTATGATGTAATATGAATTTATCATTCCAGGTTTTTATGTGACTCTGGTGGTGAATCGATGGTGGAATCAGTTTGTGAACCTGCCGTGGCCCGACCGGCTCATGTTCCACATCTCCAGGTACTTTCAGAACTGTAGCAGGACATTATGAGATTATTATGAGAATTATTACATGAGGAGACTTTACCAGAAGTGATTCTGTCTTATTGATTTTTACATTGTGGCTTTTAAAAGCCCCAAATCGCCTTGGATAACTGTGGATATTTGCTTGTTAGCCATTATGTTGAAAAAGTCATGTGTGTGAAGATGTTGGAGAGGAATCACTCTCAGCGGTTCACAGGACGAGCACGTCGTTCTGCAGTGTGATTCATGTCATCATGGCTCTTCTTCTTCCTCCAGCTGTGTGAAGGGTAAAGATGAATATGGCCGCCTGCTGCGCCGCACGCTCGTACGTTACGTTAACCTCACGTCGCTCCTCATCTTCCGCTCCGTCAGCACCGCTGTCTGCAAACGCTTCCCGACCATGGACCACGTGGTCGAGGCAGGTGAGGCCGAGTGTTTGTGAACGGTGACGAAGCTGGAAACTTTTGTATCTGAGCTGTCCCTGCTGAGATGATAAAAGTCAGATGGAGTTCACGTCCTTCCCGGCTGCTCTTGCTCCTTCCTGTAAGTGTCCTGATCCGGCCCCAGGGACCGGTTTGTTATTTGCCAATTAGAGGAGGACTCAGAGAGCTGCAGACCGGATTGTGATGAGCTGTGTGCCTGAATCTTCTTGTTTTGTTCATTAGAGCTCTCAGGATGTGACACAACATCATGTGAAAGATGGATCACAGATCAGTTTTAGAGCCAAGAACAAATAAATCAAATCTGACAGAAGAACATGTCCATAACTGCAGATGTTCACAAGATCTACTGTTGATTTCCCCTTGAAGATTATTTATAATGTTTCTGTGAGCTAGCATTTAATAGCTACAGCTAAATGTAGCCTAGCATGAACGGTTTCCAAACAGAAATAGATTAAACACCTCTGCTGGTTCTGTGTGCCCACCTGCAGGTTTCATGACTCCGGAGGAGAGGAAGGTGTTCGAGAACATCCGCTCGCCTCACCTGAAGTACTGGATTCCCGTCGTCTGGTTCTCCAACCTGGCGTCTAAAGCTCGACAGGAAGGACGCATCCAAGACAGCATCGACCTGCAGAACATTCTCAATGTGACGCACGGGATAACAGGAAGCTTTATATGTTCTGTGTCAGAATGTGAATCACTCCAGTGGACAGATGTTTCACAGCAGTCAGCGATCGTGGAGCTTCTCACGAGTTCCTGGAAGTTAGTGGCTGATATTAGCAGCACGGTGGAGCTTTAGCTGAAGAGCATTGATGCATCTATTGAATACTAGTTACCAAACGTTGTTCAGCCTCCATATGATGGTTTGTCCGATCGACCTGAGAGTATTTTTAGTGCTCGAACTTTTCCAAACAGTTTCCAGTGATCACTGTCCAACGTTTATCTGACGTTAAATTAACGTTTGCTGCCAGCTAGAGTGACGTTAAGGGCGAATATCCAAAAGCCGTTATTTGGGTCGACATGAGGGGCATAACCGGGCTCTGAGTGCTCTGAGCCTCTGGTGTCACATTAGAGCAGGAGTGAAATATGGAAGTGTCCCATTAGGTGACAAATACATCCCGTCAAAGAGAAAGTGGCACTTAGGCAGCCGCACATACTCGAGAGTCTGAACCTCTGTTAGTGTGTGACCACATTAACCAGACATGTCGATAATGGGAGCTTCTTCTGGAGGGGTGGGCTGGTGCAGAAATCTGGGTTTCTGAGCTGCTGCCAAACTTGGCAACCCTGTTGAATCCGTGTGTCTGTCCTCAGGAGATGAACCGGTTCAGGACCTGGTGCGCGACTCTCTTCGGCTACGACTGGGTCGGCATCCCGCTGGTCTACACGCAGGCCTGTCTCTCTACTCCCTGTCTCACATCTGTCACCATTACATGTTTAAGCGGATGTAACTGCAGCTTGTCTAATCACATCATCGGCCATCATCACTGTAACCCAATCAGAGGGAGGGAGGGGCGGACAGTGAAGTCTCTGCTCTCTGTCTCTTCAGGTCGTCACTCTCGCTGTCTACACCTTCTTCTTCGCCTGTCTGATTGGCCGTCAGTTCCTCGACCCCGCCCAGCATTACCCCGGCCACGACCTCGACCTCTACGTCCCCGTCTTCACCCTGCTGCAGTTCTTCTTCTACTCCGGCTGGCTGAAGGTGCAGAATTTGACTTGAGTTACTTGAAGCGCACGTTGAATAACTCGGACCGTTTCTATTCTCGTCTTATTTTCCTGTTGACATAAACAGACTCGTGGTTGACCTTATTTCATCTCTTGACCTTGTGCTGTTGTATTAATAACACAGACATACACAGTTATTAATAACGTACTTCGTGGGTGAGAGCCAGAGCTCCCACAGGTTGTGGGATTAAGGATTTGAAGTTGGTTCTGTATGTTTGGAGAAGAATTAAAGATGTTTGATCCTCTGAGAAACTGAGATAATGAGACTCACGAGACTCCTGACTTGTTTTTCAGGTAGCAGAGCAGCTGATCAACCCGTTCGGAGAGGACGACGACGACTTCGAAGCCAACTGGATCATTGACAGGAACCTTCAGGTCAGCAGCCAATCACAGAGGCTCGATAGCTGGTGTCATGTTCAGGTTTCACCGTCCAGTCCAGAAACAGAGACCTGTGGGCAGAAAGCTTCCAAGACATCACCATGGAGACAGTTTCATCCATTAGTATAAAATAAGACATGTGAAGGTACCTGTAGTTATACGACACACCTGATGATGTCATCATCGTCCCCCCAGGTGTCTCTGCTGGCCGTCGATGAGATGCACATGAACCTGCCTCACATGACCAAAGACATGTACTGGAACGACAGCGAGGCGAGGCCGCCGTACACGCTCGCCGCCGCCGACTACTGCATCCCATCATTCCTCGGCTCCACCACCGACATGGGGTACACACACACACACACACACACACACACAGACTTTACATATTGTGACTGTTGGATAATTAGTTGGGTTTAACCTTCGTCTCTTCCAGACTCTCTGACATCCTGCAGTTTGATGAAGTTGATGTTAGCGACAGTCGTCAGCGGCAACAGGACCCTGTTTTCGCACTGCGGCAAGAATCAGTAATCCAACATGTTTTTTTACTACCTCTGTCACCCTGTTCAGACCAGATCTCTCCTAAACTGCCACTGTCAGCAGCAGATGTTTGTGAACACACTGATCCAAACAACAGCACCAGACTCCTTTAACAAATGTAGTGATTTTAAGAGTTGTTGGGTTAAAACAAACTTTTGTTGTAAATTCAGCATTAAATGTTTCAGCTGAAGTTGTTTGTCTCCTTGTAAAAAGTGTCAGTTTGTGGCAGCATGTCTGTACCAGCCTGTCTGCTTCTGTGTCTAAAGTGCTAAAGTCTTACCTGCCAACATTGATCAGCTGTTTGAACACACTGTTTACACTGATTTCACCATTTACACTCCATTTATGAAAGAAGAAACATGTTATTGATCTAAACACGTCACATGTTACAAAGACACTAAACAGGAACAATATAGGCGACTTCTTTGTCCCCGTGGAGAAAGTCCCCAGACTCCCTTAACAAATGTGTCAGTTTAGTGAGTTGTTGAGTTGGAGACACTTTATAAACTCTGTGAAACTCTGTCTCTGACTCATTCTGCATTATTTGGACCTTCTTGTTAATTCAGCAAATGTTCTACATGAACTTCTTTCTGTCTTTGAGTAGAAACATGGAGTCTGTTTGTCTCACTGATGGTCGAGATTATTTGTATATAGAGCAGGAAGTGACATCAGATCACTTTTACTTTTTGACTTCGTCATGTTTTCCTTTATTCCAGTGCACATATATAACACAGACTGATAAAGACCGAGCTCTTTAATCACATTTCAAAACATGCTTTTGAAATGATAAGCAGAAGGATTCAGAGTATTGTTCTGCATCTGTAGGTTCTCGGTCGAGTTCGCCGGCTGCTGAGCGTTCAGGAGCCTCCGGACCTCCGACCTCCTCGACCCATCTTCAAACGACACAGCAGTGACGCAACAGGAAGTTTCTTTCCAGACTTCAGGTACAAGATTGCTCCATTTAAAGTATGACGCTAGTCTTGGTGTTGTTTTTCCTGACATATATTTTGCCATCAACCCATCCAGGATCCATCCAAGTCCAGAGGCCATGCGTCCGCCCTCCTCCCTGGCCATGGACACCCTGTCCACCCTGAGGGAGGTCAGCAGCAACCCTCCCTCTCCTGAAAACTCGCCCACTGCTGTTTTTCCCCAGCTCGTCATCAGCCCGCCGTTGTCCGGTGGCGTCGGTCAGGACATGGCTGCTTCTGGTAATGGTGAAGCAGCAAAACCTCAGAATGGACTGGATCCCTCGCCGACTGAGGAAACACAAGGCCTGGACACCCTGAGGTTCTTACTGGAGTGTCATGTCTTACAACGTTCAACTGCTTGTTTGTCAAACTCCAAATGAAAGTTGATTTTTGGGAATATCTTTCACTCTTGTATCTTCCCCTTGTTGTCTGACTCTGTTCTCTTTATTCCCAGAACCGGCTCCTCCGTGTGTTGTTCCCCCACCCAGCTGGGACCCAAGGCATTTCGCTGGACCACAAGCATCCAGCACCGGCCACCCACCCGGCCGCGGGGGCGTCAGTTCTCCCTCCAGTTCTCCAGGCAGTCGTCCAAAGGGTCGGTCCGCAGCCTGCCGAGTCCCAAGGCTCTTGGAAAGCGGAGACGAGGCCTGGCCCGATTTCAGTCCCGACGATCACCTGGTCCACCTGGGGACACTCTGCAGCTCCCCGACCCTGAGTACAACCACGACTTCCAGGGAATAGCTGGAACTGAGGACAACGACAAGGAAGGAACCAACAACAACAGCGAAGACATCAAAAACCCAAACTGCCAATCAGAGAGCTTGGAAAAGCTCTGAGAAACCACTCAGAGTGACAGAATACTGCCCAAACAGAACCGATCTACAAGCTGGTGACCCAACAAGTCAGAGGAAACTGATTCAAACCAACAGATGCTCGATATTTCTGAACCTGGAGTTCCTGCTTGGTGTTGTTTTGTCACTGAGACGTCAGAACACCAAAATGATTCTGACGCTCGTCATCAACTAAAAAGAAAAATGAGCAACAACTAACATGAAGATCGGCTCAGAAGAAGTGAAAATATCCACCAGAGCTGAACCTCTCCTGTACTGATGTTTTGACAATGACGCCATCTAGTGGCCGTTAGAGGAACTGCAGCTGAACAAACCTCAGCTCAGCCCATCAACTGTGGTGACTCGCTGATGAAATACTCAGGATTACTGATCGGACGTCTTCTGTCCTCATGTGACAACAGTGTCTGTCTTTGTACGTGTAACTAAAGTTATGAATCTACAACTAGTTGCTGCTGCTGAATCACCAAAAACTGTACTTTTTAAAATAAAACGTGACTGAAACGTGTGAATATGAAGAATGGTGCCGTTTTTCCATCTAACTCGACTTAAAGCTTAGTCCCATATAAATACGAATAATTTGTTGTTTTGTCGTCAGTGAAAAACAATATTGACGTTGAAGTTGAAAAAGGAGCCTCATATAAGAAACAATACTAAAATTAAAAGCCAAAAAAGTCACGTGAGATCTGGTGTGGATAGTTGTTGTTGGACGACAGTAGTTCCACCTGAACTGTCCTCCAGGTTACGTCTCATTCTGAGGTCGACTCTTCTCCACTGGCAGGACGGCGGCGAGCAGAACAAGCTGCTGCTAACATGAGCTGTTCAAAAACTTTCTTTGTAGTAACTCTGTGTACACAAACAATGTTGTCAGTGCTGGTGTTCATGTGTAGAGACCCTGGTGATGCTACCAGCAGAGTTTCATGTTGTGTCGAGAGATTTTGATGCTATCGTAAAAGCGCCCGTAGCGCTCCCATTGAAAATGAGTTGGACCTGAAAACAAGGATACGAGGCGGGTCGGACTCGGCTCGGTGCAGTGAAACTGGTCTGTTATTGGCTGATGCTGCTAGCTAATTGCAAATAAGTGTAATTTATATTGGTGCCTCTGTAAAGAATCACAAAATGAGGTCTTTTAAATCATGTTGTATTTATTGATCATACAGCTGTCAGCTCCTGATAACTGATTTAACCTTCGACTGGGTGCTTCGCGATGGCAAAGCCGACCCGGTCCTGTCCTCTGTCGAAGATGCTGTAGAACTCGGTCAGAAATACATCTCCCAGAATCCACAGGGGCCCTTCAGGGGAAACAACGTCCACGGCCTGGAAACCACTGAAACACAACTCCTTGTCTCCGAGCATCTCCTGGAGACGGACAGAGAGACGATCAGTATCAGTGTATTTATATATGAACCAGAAATTAGGAATCAGAACAAAATGGCCGACGTTCCCCACCTTCCTGACGTAGTGCTCGGCGGTCAGCGTGTACTCAGTCCCTCCCAGGACGAACGTCACGTGCGGCAGACTGGACAACCGGACGCAGTCGATGAGGAACTGAAGCACACGAAGGCAAACGTCAAGTCAGATTATACATCAATGCGCTTCACATTGAGACGGTTTGATTTTCTCGAACCTCTCCGATGTTTGTGGGCGTGGCTCCGATCAGCTGCTGAAGGTTGAGGATGTCGCTGGTCGGCCCGGCGATGAGGGAGGTTCCGGTGTCAACAATCGCCTGGCAACCGCGAGGACAGAAGGAACTGACGCCCTGCACCGCCACGCTGAATCACACAGAGATTATCATGTTTCTGAGAGCGGTCTGCTAATTCTCATTTTTAATACTGTTGTGAAGCTGTCGCTGTGTCACCTGTCCATCTTTATCTGCCAGTAACCTTTAACGGTCACAGGGAGCCAGTTGATTGGTCCGGTGAACAACGCCTCGTCTGTTCCCCCGAGCAAGAGTTCACCTTCTGGGTAGCTGCTTCTTGTTCTCCTGCACGGAAACAAAGAACAAATTCAAATCTAATTCTAGACAATCCTTTGTTCCGTCTGGTCCCTCCTGCCACGACACCCTGGCTGTGCCGTAATCTCACCTGCTGAGGTAGAAGGAGAAGACCGGCTCCTCCACGCTCTTCTGTGCCATCATGTTGTCAAAAACCGGGTTTCCAAGGATCTCTGCCAGGTTGGGGTAGCCCATCCCCAGAACCCCGTCGAACTTCGCCATCACAAATGTGGCACCGGGCTCGTAGACTGACTCCCCAAACTCCTGGTTCAGGGCGGTGAGACCCCCGACCTGGAACCGAAGACAAACTGTTACAGTCCATCTTCAGGAGAAAACACCAGAACGTCCCCGAAACATTAAAAACATCAACACGAACCTTCAGGGTGTCTCGGGCCATGACGCCCAGCAGGTGTCCTGATCCGTAGTGGATCCCAAACATCCGACCGTCGTGACGGAACGACGATGACTCAAACGCCCGGAAGCGCCTGTGCAACGCTGTGAACACACACACACACACACACACACGCACACCCACACACACACACACACACACACACACACACACACACACACACACAGACCTTGAACTTCTTATCACAGTCAGGAACATTAAACCAAGTTGTCATGCTGTCCTGACCCACGAACTCTTATGAAGTCAAACACTTGGATGAACTGAGTGTGTGTAGTGTTGTGTAGTGTTGTGTAGTGTTGTGTAGTACCACAGGCTTCGCTGACGCAGTAGGACGACGGCACCCAGAGGTCGGACGAGCCGGTGTCAAAAATCACAGAGAAGTTCTGCTCCGGAGAACCCAACATGATCTCACCGAAGTACTGAGCCTGAAACACCAGAGACACTCGGGTCAGTGTGAGACACACCCGGGTCAGTCTGAGACACTCGGGTCAGTCTGAGACACACTGGGTCAGTCTGAGACACTCGGGTCAGTCTGAGACACACTCGGGTCAGTCTGAGACACCCGGGTCAGTCTGAGACACACCGGGTCAGTCTGAGACACACCGGGTCAGTCTGAGACACCCGGGTCAGTCTGAGACACCCGGGTCAGTCTGAGACACACTCGGGTCAGTCTGAGACACTGATTAAAAGAGCTGTGTCTCATTGGACCAGCACAGGAAGACATTTTAAAAAACAAACTGATCTTTAATTGAAAATATGAAAATAATAAAGGAAGAGGAAATTCAAAAGCGCTGCAACAAGTTCAACAACGTTCACGTGTTGTTCTCACGTCCATGAAGTTGTAGATTTTCTCGCTGGAGCGTCCGAGCCGCAGCGACGGCGTGCCGGGCGGGAAGCACTGAGCGTAGCGGCGGTTGAACATGTCGGGCCGATGATCCTTCAGGAAGTCCAGCAGCAGCCCGTCAGCTCGCAGCTGGCTGCGGATCGAAGGCTGCCGCCTCAGAGGAACCCTGCTGAGGAAACGCTTCAGTGTTCTGGAGCCTCAGTTTCTGTTTCAGGGACCTTTTTATTGTTTATACACTTTTTAAAGGAGCAGTTCAACATTTCTGACAATACGCTGAGAAGTTGATATCACTGTCCTCTGTGCAGGAGGTCGAAACTCAAATACCAGCATTTCTAAAGCTTGTTAATTGAGATGCAATATTTAATTTGCTACATTCATATAAATGCACACAACTGTAAAAATGACGTGGGCTTTACGGATGCTAGGCTAAGCTAGGCTAGCTGTTTCCAGTCTAAGATAAGTTAATCTTACTGTCTGCTAGCTTCATGTTTACTGTGTAGACAAATCGAGTATGATAATAATGTTTCCATCCAAACAAACTATTATTTTACTTTAAACAAGAAAATGTCCAAACAGACTTCTGGTGTAAAACAAACTGGAGTCAAACTTTGAGGGTTTTTGGGGAACTTGAACTGTCATGAGTCATGTTGTTGGAGTAAGAAGGTTTAATCTGGTCTGAATTTAACATGATAATCATCCTGTTTTTGGCGCCTTCTGAGCATCTAATCATAACAACTGTCTGAATGTAAAGAGCTCCTGTACACGTGTTCTTACCTGACCAGCGCCAAGCTCGTCCATGTCCAAACCAGCAGCAGCACCAACACCAGCCTCAACATGTCCGTCTGTCAGTCTGTCTGGTGTTTGTCAGACCATGTAGAGATCATCAGGATCCTCTGCTGATCTGATTGGATCAAAGTCTCTGTGAGGAAATCCACCTCAGATCTCACTGCTGGATGAAACTAAGGACGACCCACTCCTGATGATTTCAGAGGCAAATAATCCACTTTGTACTCCACTACATTTATTGTGTGCAGCATCAGATCTTAAATAGATTTTTAAAAATGCATACTAACATTTTTAGCTTAGCAGCTTCAGTGAAGATCATCTTTAAAAGCATGTAAATAAAAAGGTGTAGTCTGTAGTCATAAAACCCAGAAATCAGTGAGCATGTTAGAATATCTGGTTCTGCCGTCTCAAAGTTTCTGAATGGGTATTTAACATATTTACACGTTTTATTCTCCAACATTAAATCATCATTAAATGTCCCACAGTTTAACTCTGAAGCTCTTCATGTGTTAACAACAGTTAGCGGTTGCTAACAAGTGTCTGAATGAGACTACAGAGGTTGTCGGGGACATTAAACGTCCTCACAGCAACACAGAGACTCATCTACTTTGTTGGGTAACTTCAGTCTGTTGACTCTCTGAGGTCTCGGTCACTCTGACCTGATGAAGCACACACTGACTCACAAACACAGGGTGGACAGAAAAACATGAACACTTGATGGAAAAAGTTCCTCAGAAGAACCTGATGATCAGTTAGAAAACACCAGACAAACATCCTGATGAGGATTGGTTCTTTTATTTCAGTAAACAAAACAAAACGTCCAAACTTTCGTTCGAGGCGACGTCGGCTAACGTTAGCGTAACAAACTTCCAGCTGTGACCTCGGCTAATGTTAGCATCACAAACTTTACATTTGCGCTGCTATGTGAAGCTATAATTGATTAGCCTCTGTCTTGCTAGCATTAGCAGAAGTTAGCCATGTCTGATGTTTAGCTAGCGTTAGCCAGCTAGCCTGTGCAGTGCTTCCACAGTGAGAGTTTGACAGAGAAAAAACAGCGGAGCGTTTCTTTACTTTGAACTACACAGAGGTGATAAATAACAAACTGATCCCTCCCCCAGTCTTCATCCTCCTCTTCCTCTAACAGGGATGATGGTCGGGAACTCTCTTCCTGCAAAAACAAAGTGACACCTGTCAGTGAATTCACCTGAGAGCCTGTTCCGTCAGGCTGAGATGGAGATGTGAGGCGTGATGAACTGACCTGGGAGCAGCTTTGATGATGTTGTCGACTCTCAGGATCATCTCGGCAGCTTCAGAGGCGCTCAGCAGCACCTGACGCTTCACCTGGAAGGACTCTGTGATCCCCAGCTCCGCCATGTTGCCTACTGAGCCTTCAGACATGTCTGCAGGGGGGAAACACAATCATTAACATTTGCTCATGGGGCTAGCTGGTTAGCATGCTAACTTCAGCAGATGTATCCACAGAGGAGCAAATACAATCAAATACAGGGTGATGTTTACTCAGGCTGATTGTGTCTGTGTTCACTCACTCAGTCCATAGTTGGTCTTGTTCTCCTGGTGTGCTGCTCTCAGTTGAGCCACCAGGTCGGCGCTGTCGTAGCCGGCGTTGTCAGCGATGATGGTCGGCAGCTGGAGGAGAAAATGTCCAGAGAAATTAGCTTGACACCAATCAGAACTTGAGATTTGAGTGACATATGTAAAATACATGTTTCTGCAAAACAATGTCTTAGAAAACGCGGTCTGATCCTTTAACAGACGAGTCCGTACCATCCTCAGAGCCTTGGCGAACGACTCCATGGCGACTGCCTCTTTTCCTGGCGTCCTGCTGGCCAGATCAGACACCACCTTGGCCATCAGCATCTCAGAGCAGCCTGACAGAGAGAGGGGCGGAGTCAGATCACAGTGTCATGATGAGTGTGTGTGTGTGTGTGTGTGTGTGTGTGTGTGTGTGTGTGTGTGTGTGTGTCTGTGTGTGTGTGTGTGTGTGTGTGTGTGTACCTCCTCCGTAGACGGTGCGTGGCTCCTTCACAGTCTGAGACAACACACACAGAGCATCATGCAGCGAGCGCTCGGCTTCGTCAAGAATCTGCTGAGTCGCTCCTCGCAGGACGACCGTGCACGCCTCACCTGAGGGGAGGAGGGTCAAAGGTCAAACTGAGAGACACACTGCCCCCTACAGGCCTGACGTCTATCTGTAAATCAGACAAACTCTGCCAGAGATCCTTTAAACAAAACGCCTCTCGTTCAGATGAACGTACCCATGGCGACTCCAGAGAAGTGGATGAGCAGGTCCTCTCCGATCATCACCTCCTCGATCAGCTTACAGTGACCCAGCTTCACCAGCTCGGGGTGGTCGAAGGTGGAGGTGATCTCCCCTCCTGATCACACACACACACACACACACACACACACACACACACACACAATAAGAGTTCATCAGAGTACTGATCGACTGATGAGACACATGTAGCTGTTCAATCAAACAACCACCAAGAAGGAAAATGTCTGCAGCCTGCAGCCAAGGAAAAATCTGAAGAAAAGAGATCCTGCAAAATGTGTGTGTGCACGTTTGTACGTACCAGTGACCAGAGCGAGGCGCTCGACGCCGGCGAAGTCAGCGTGCTCGATGGCCATGACACCAGCCTGAGCAAACAGCTGTTCTGGGTAGTTATAGATCAGCTGTCTATAACAAACAAACAGAGGAAGTTTAGTCGTTTTCCATAAAAATGAAAAGAACCTGAGTGTGTAAGCAGCTGTGTGTGTGTGTGTGTGTGTGTGTGTGTGTACCTGTTGATGAAGCAGTTGATTCCGTGTTTCAGGATTCGATCGACCTTCTCCTTCATCTTCTCTTTCTCTGCGAGTTCGATCTCTGCAACCTTCGCCGTCGAGTCCACGCGAACCCTTGAGCCAAAGATCTGAGACACACACACAGTTAATATGCAGTAATACAGAACCAAGGTGTGTGTGTGTGTGTGTGTGTGTGTGTGTGTGTACCTTGATCTTGTCGGTGTCCATGCCGGTGTTGGCGATCAGGATGTTGACGTTCTCCAGCCTCTTGGGTTGGTTCACTCCGATCTTCTTGTCCAACAGGAAACCTGGGCGGAGCATCAGCAGAAACGTTACAGCAGCCAATCAGACAAAACAGCCTGGGCGGTGATGACATCACAGGTTGTCGCTCACCTTCGTCCAGGTAGGAGTCGGTGAGGCTGCCTCCAAGCTTCTTGATGATGTGGATGGCCTCCAGGTTTCCGGAGCCCTTCAGCCTCATGATGGCGTTGACGGCCAGATTGGAGAAATGATCTTTGTGGTGAGTCAGCAGTTTGGAGGACAGCGTCGTCCGAGCGATGTTCAGCAGGTCCTCCTGGAAACGGGCCGGGTCGTTGCTATGGAGACGGGATGGACAGGCAGAGGGAGAAGAAGAAGAAAGGAAGACTTCTGGGTTAATAACTGATTGTTCAGAGTCCTCCACTGTGATTTAATTGAACTTTATTGAATTCCAGTCCTCTCGTCCGGACTCACCTGTGGTCCACGGCGGCCTCCCTCAGAGCTTCTCTGGCCACCTGCGTCGCCTTCCTCCAGCCGGAGATGATGGTCTGTGGGTGGATCTTCTTGGCGATCAGCAGCTCGGCCTCCTGCGAAGGCGACAGCGACGTTAACGAGCAGCAGAGACGTTTTAACCCTTGTTGTTTAATTTAATAAGAAAAGACAAACAGTATTTTACCCTCAGCAGCTCTGCAGCGAGGACGGTGACGGAGGTCGTACCATCGCCGACTTCATCATCCTGAACCTTCGACATGTCTGCAGACACAAATCAATCAATCTTTTTTAACACATCAGTTTCTCTTCCAGCTGCCGAACAAAACCAAAATCACTCCTCTGATTCTAAACTTCACGTGCAGTTTGTTCAACAGACACCCGCGGCGTCACTCACCAACCAGGACTTTGGCAGCAGGGTTGTCGACGCCGATGGCTTTCAGGATGGTCGCTCCATCGTTGGTCACCGTCACCGTGCCGCCTTTCCCTCCGCCGAGCAGAATCTTATCCTGAAGAGAAAGACGAGAAGAGATCAACAAATAACACGAGGGAGCATCAGCAACAAAACCAGCTTCATTTCACTGGAGTGTGGTTTTAAGCTTGACGCCTGTTTCTTTATTCCTGTCTCATGGTGATCAACATGACCTACCATCCCCTTCGGGCCCAGAGTGCTTTTCACCAGGTCTCCGATGGCGATGGCGCCGATGAAGGACGACTGCAGAGAAAACACACAAACGAAGAAAAACACATTAAATAATGAAACGATAAAGTTTCCACAGTTTTCAGACGACATTAAAACTTGGAACCTATCGATGAACCCACCAGTCGTGCCGTTTCAGCTTTCTCTTCATCAGCTCCGTGTCTGAAGATGTTGACCGGGGCCATTGATAAGGACGCCTGCAGAGAGACCAATCAATCAATCAATCAATCAAATATTAAGAGACAAACTGACAACAACCAAACTGACATATTCAGGTTTTTGGGTCCAGCATGTTTCTATCACAAGTTGTAGTTATCATACGCAGCTCAGTCCTACATGGTTATTGATACCATTAGTGAATTGATCAGCTGATGACTACTTTGATTAATGCAGTTAATTAGTGCAGTATAACGCAGGACTACTGGGCGAGAAAACACTTGAAATCTTCAGCTGTCACGAACGAAGGTGGTTGTTTGTCTATAAAATGTCACAAAATAGTGAAATTAGTTGCTCAGTGTTAAAGATGAGGTCTCCAAATGTCTCATTTTGTCTGACCGACATTCAGACACCCACAAATATTCTGTTTGACAATGCAAAACACAAAGAAAACAGCATGTGTGTAAAAGGAAGAAGCTACACTAAACAATCTGAGCATTTTTATTAAGTAATATACCATCTCCATCAATGGTTAGACATTATTTTGGGGGCAGATATGCGCCATAATTTAGGCGTGGACGGAGGTTTTTTGATCCGAGCAGCCTGAACGCATCATGAGCCGAGCCCTGTCCCTTCCATGTAGAAACCGCTAGAAGCTTCAAACTCTTTATTAACAGTGACAAACATAAAAGCATAAAAACTACTGTCGCCTGTGATCACAGCTGAAGTTAGACTGCAGCAGATGTTACATGATGACGCACTCACGTCATTAGATTCACTGTTTTTCTGCCATTTTATTCATCAGAGTCGATAATCGCCGATTTGTTCTTCTGTGTCTTGACAGCCACAAAGCCCAGATGACAAGCTAACCTAGCATGCTAACAGGCTATCTGAGGAGAACAGGAACGAGCAGCTGCTAACACATAGACCCATTAAACACGACAGTTAAGATCAGATCAGCTGAAGGAAACACATCAGTTTCATCAGATCGTTTTAACAGTTTACTGCGTACTTTACGGCTGCTAGCTTAGCCGTTAGCCTTTCATAAAGCCCATGTGCTTGCTCGCCGGCTAGCACCGCCGGCTAACAGAAAGCTAACCGGACTTTGCGGACAACACAAACAGTCTGTAAAGTGTTGAACAGAGTCTGTGTGAGTTCTGGTCCATGTGGACGTGAAGCGACGTGTTCTGGCTGTTTCCGTCGGTTTATTACTGAGTGAATAAAAGAAGAAACTCACCATGATGTCTGTGATTCAGGATGGAGCCGAGCACGCACACAGAAGAAGGGCTGGGCAGGGGAGTGACGTAGTTACGTGAAAACGTGATGCCGCGTTCATGGCAGATCAGGGAGAACACGAAGCTGCAGCTGTCTGTTGAAAAATGTGCCTAGAATTGTGTTTTTTGGTTTTATTTTACAAACTATGAACTTCTTATGGGCCAATTTAAAACACAATGTGTGTTTTCTGTTTAATAATAGTAATAATAAAACAATAAGAAAGTACACGTTATGAGGAATATAGCAGTCATCCAGCTGATTTGTTTGCACATTAATGGCAGCATATTGACGTGTTCTTTTTCATTACTTAAAAATGTTCTTGTGCAACAAGGACAGATGATAAAAGATGGTTTCACAGGTAATGATGTCTTCATATGAACAACAGAAACATGAAGGAAGATATCTGGCAGTAAATCAGACAAGAAACAAATTATTCACTGCAGCTTTATTAACAAATGTGACTTTGAAAATTAAAAAGTATCCCTCTTCTCTGTCAGACCCTGCAGGGGTTTTCATTTATTTGTTTCTTGCTCATTTCAGTGATCAGTCATGTTGAATTAACCACCAGGTGGAGTCAGATTTTAACAAGTCCACATTTAACAAAAGACATAACATGAGCCATGTTAGTTCACAGAGACTCCTGCAGTAAAAACATTTGAACCATAACTTGAGCAGTATTATGGAAAATATCCTGAGTCTGGACTGCACCCAGTGGTTCTGTTAGTGGACTCAGCAGCTTCAAAAGAGTTTGTAAATGTGTCTTTGGGTACTTAAAGGAAAATACTGGAAACAGGTTAGTCAGGGAGGATATAACATTTATATTTCAGCTAAAAAAAATAAAAAAAACAACTTCAAAAACAAAATATTTTCAACATGTTCCGGCCACGCCCCCTCATTTCTTTTTTATCAAGCCCCGCCTCCTGGCTCTGTGATTGGCAGCCTGCACAGGAAGACAGTAGATGTGCATGGGGAACTTCCTGAAGTAGCTGCTGACCCAGGGTCTGTACAAACAACAGAAAACACACAACATCTTAACATACAGTGTCTCTGACTGATGATGTTAAAGGATCCGTTCACCCAGAAATAAAGTCACAGCTGATAATAAAACGTCTGTTTTTGTGTTATTGATGTGAATCTGAAGCTTTACTTGGCGACTCGCTGGCTCAGGCTCAGGTAACACAGGTGCGTCCTCAGCTGCTTGTTCTCCTGCTGACGGAGAAACTCAGCTTCCTGCTGCCGCTCCACGTCCAGACGCACCGACTGTCGGAGCTCCGCCTCGATACGACTCAGCTGAAACAGACACAAACACACACACACACACACACACACACACACACACCATGACTAACATGATAGACATTAAAATTCAACATTATTTGTGAGGATTTTTTAAAGATTTCTGCAGGAACCAATGAGCTTTGAGCTGAGAGACACAAACAGGAAGTGATGTAGAATAATGGCTGAATTATGCTGTTATCTTATTAATAATTCATCTTTAAGTTACATTAATTATTAGTTAAAATCATATCAGTTTGTATAAAAACATACTAGAACTAACAAAACAACCACAAAATCATAAAAAAACATTTTAGAAATTCAAGACTGATCCCAAAAAATTAACAATTCACCTCCTCCAGCAGACTCCTGTTGTCCTCCACCTTCCTCTGCTGCTCGTACTGAGCCAGAGACGCCGGATGAGACGGACGCATCACTTCCTGCCTCTGGACCTCATCCACACCTGGTTTACCTGTCGCACCTGTCGGCTGGACGATCGGCGGCAGGAAACAGGTGCTGACAGAGAGAGAGAGAGTGAAGAGCTCGAGTTTCAACTCATCATGTTCTAATCTTGTCGAGCAGCGACTGAGTGGTGAGTGGCAGAGCTAATGAACACACACACACACACACACACACACACACACACACACACACACACACACACACACACACACACACACACAGCCATGTAAACCAGTTTCCATTCAGATTTGTTTATAGTCGGGTCTGATCACAGTAACGAATCCCTCTGCCAAGGTCGACAGAGTATCACACACACACACACACACACACACACACACACACACTGTTATCAGATTGGCCGGACTGAGTTTCCAGCTCCTTTGAAGGCAGCAGCCATGTTTCCATCCAAGCTTTTATTTGGTATTTTTGCTGTTAACTTTTATTATGAAGGAATTCTGCATCAAACTGTCTAAAAACTTTTGTTCTGCATGTTGGTGAGTTGTGTTCTCACATCATCCCAGATGTTTCCAACAATGTTCGAACCAGAGAATCAACAAGTTTAATCAAGGTAACGATGAGTTTCATTTGATCGGCTGTCACTAAAACTTCCATGAGAGATAAAACCTGATGTAAAGAAAACTTTAAATTTGACCTCGTCCTCACATCTTCAGAAGAGCCTCGTTATTTTAGTTTGATGCATCTGAGGTGAATTCTGGATTCAGCAGACTGATGTGGACCGATCAGACGCAGTGAGACGAGACAAAGACGTAAAAGCCGTAAGAAGCCGTAAACAGACAGAGAGGGAGGCTGGAATGTGGAGAAAAGGCGTGTTAGTGTCTCGTATCTGCAGAGAGTTTCTGATTTTCTCTCTTTGTTGCTGCTCGGGACGCTTTACCAACCCAACATGTGTCTATTTGACGTCCTGGGAATGAGACTCAACAATCAACTGTCTTTGTGGTGCGTTCAGGAACAGCTGGGACAAATCCTACTAATTCTACCTTTAACTTTAATAGTCTTTGAATTCTATTAATATGATGTGAGCTTCAGTTAGCTTTGAGCACAAATGTCCTTCAGAGGGAGACTTTTTACTCTGATACTCTGAGTCCATGTCAGAGCCTGAACTCTGTTACTGTCCTGGAGGAAACAAGCTGGATCAGAACTTCTACTGTCACCAGAGTCTGTTTGTACACCAGAATCTGAACTTCTGCTGGAGGAAACAATGTGTGGACTGTTTCCACCTGTGGTTAGCTGCTGGTTCCTTCAACTCTCTACTCTTTCTAACCTCACGTGATCACCTACCTGTGCTCCCTGCTGTCCGACTCCTCCCGAATCTGAGAGAGGTGACGAACTCCCAACCTGCCCTGCAACACACACACACACACACACACACACACACACACACACACAGAGGATAGAGTATCAGTTAATTACATCTTGATTGACTGTGGAAGAGAAGGAGGAGAGAGACAGTTTCCCCCAGCGATAGTTTCCGTGGTGACAGCAGACATCTGTCCGTCAGTCTCCGGGCTGACAGATGACACCACACACACACACGCACACACACACGCACACACACACACACACACACACACACACACACACACAGAGCTGAGTAAGGATTAGCTACCTGTATCGGATTTGGAACGTTACACCTGTTTTTTGTTTAGTTTGGATTAAAAATTTAGGTCACAGTTCTGAAAAAGGTCCCATCAAATTTAAAAAACGCGTCTGTCAGTTTGATTTCGGGTCAGTTACAGTCGTTTCTTAACTTTTAACACCGGGCTGATCTTCTGTAGATAACAATATCATCTTTACGCTGTAACAGCAGTCATTGCCTTTCAACAGACAAAATGTTCTTGTCTTTGTTTTGATGTAAATTCATCATTTTGCTTTATTCTCTTCTTCTGTGTTTGATGTTTTATTGAAGAAAACATCCAGATCTGAGTCCTCGAGCACAAACAGATAAAGTTAGACTTCTTTAGGATCTTCTCATAGATGTAAACTCTTTGACTGCTGAACTGGAACAAATACAAACGTCTGTAAGTAATCTGAATGCAAATCCTTGAATGAAATATACATTTGTGCTGAAGATGTTTATAATGAATTAAACTTGACAACAAATGATTCAGCTCTTTAACGTATCATTTCAATGTTTTTCTTTCAGTTCTGCACAGAGAAAAGCAGTTTCTGTAATATTTTATTGGACAAATGAAGTGAAATCTGCATTTATTACTGATAATCTTGATTTCTGTCACTGTCTCTATCTTAAGTTTTCCAAGAGAATACAAGTTTTCTGTTGTGAAATTAAAAAACAGAGAAAAAACATTTATTTTCAATGAAACTGTCCCAGCAGATCTTGGTCAGGATGTTCTCCTCTGATTTTAAAAACTGCTTTTATGTTTAGCAAAGACATCACGATGATAATAAAATTACACATGAAGTTAATTATGTGTCAGTTCAACACATCGAACAGAAGACAGTCAGTCAGACTCACCGTGTGCACGACGTCCATCTCTGTTTCCACTCCTGCAACGTTACCTTCCTCTCTGCAGCGGAGACGTTTGTCTCAGACACCTAATTAGTTTGGTGTTTCTGCTGCACCTCCTCCACCTGAATTAGTCATCAGTGTGTGTGTGTGTGTGTGTGTGTGTGTGTGTGTGTGTGTGTGTGTGTGTGTGTTTAAAGCTGAAGCAGTCCACATTAAGAAAACCATCTCTGTCTCCTAAACAATACAATAAATCCATCAAGTTTGTGCAGAAACTTCTCCTATTTTCTTAATAAATATTGTTGGGCACGTTATGTTCAAATATAGTGTTTTATACTAGTTATTAGTGTCATTACTGATATTTCCACCAAATATTACAACTATTATAAAGTGGAGGAGGCTGATATTGTTTCTCTGCTGACTATTAAACTTTTGCTATCATTCAAAACGTATTGATTATTGTAATTTTTCCTCTGTTCTGTGTTCAGCTGCAGTCAGAAAACAAAATGGAGGCCTGTGAGGTGACCTCATACCACAATGCTGCCATGCTACCTGGGTAGACATGACATGACAAAATTATCAGAATATTTTTTTCAAATGGGAAGATTCCCGTGAACCTGAAAAGTTGGAGCAAATGCAGCTACACAAGTTGCTGACATGACATCATATGGGGGTTCAGAATAAACATTATATTGATGGAAACAACTGTTAGCATGTTGTTTTAACGCTCTGAGCAAAACAACCTGATGTTGGCATCCATGTTGCTCCGAGGGACACAAACAAACACACCAAATTTGGAAGAATGACTTCCAAATTCAGGAAATACAACCAATCTGAGGAGCACCTGAATGCAGCGTTACTCCAAACTCACATGTCACAACACTGTGAGGACCGACCCGCACCGAGGGGACCGACCCGCACCGAGGGGACCGACCCGCACCGCGGGGACCGACCTGCACCGAGGGGACCGACCCGCACCGAGGGGACCGACCCGCACCGAGGGGACCGACCCGCACCGCGGGGACCGACCCGCACCGAGGGGACCGACCCGCACCGAGGGGACCGACCAGCACCGCGGGGACCGACCTGCACCGAGGGGACCGACCAGCACCGAGGGGACCGACCTGCACCGCGGGGACCGACCTGCACCGAGGGGACTGAAACACATTTTACCTTCAGATTGTGATTTTGGAATTAGGAGGCTGGAATCAGATTAACATGAAGGTCAAGGACCCCTCACACTATAAAACAGTCGAAGCAGCTTTAATGACATTTTTCAAACATTTTATTAACCTTGTTTTCATTTCATACAAAGCAGAGACGTCAGGATTCAGTCACGTTCAGTTCAGCTCATAGAAAAGATTCATTTCATTAGTTTCACACTCAGAAATGACATTTTATAGTAACTTAAACATTTTTGCCTTAGTCAGGCTCACATCTACATCTTAGAGCTCTTAAAATTAATATATTTATCAATAACAGAACAAGGGCTTTATTCTCAGATATACTCTAATTTTTTTCTTTATATTCTGACATTTCTTCCTCACAGGTGTAATCCTGTTCCTTCAGAATCAGATCAGTGCTTCGCAAATAAACGATATCAACAACTTAAAACCAAAAACAGCAAACTACTTAAGTTTTTAGCCACTTTTTATCTATCTTATTATTTAATTAAAACCTTTTTACCTCCACAAAGGTCACATACGTCTATTATACGTTCAGACAAACTCTGATTTTAGAAACAGTTAAAACGTTTCACTAGACAAAACAATAACTTAGTGTATATTTTCACTTCTAATTGTAATTCACTTTAATTTAAACATTTGCTTGGAAGTTAATTATTTTCTTGCTGGATGTCGATTACATGAATTAAGACCTGTCGTGTTGTTTCTCGTCTCTACGAGCTGAACTCTTCTTCTTCACAAAATAAAAGACAGTAAAAACTAAAACATAAAAAGGCAGATTTCATGCATCCGATCTGAACTTTCACTTTTTGCAAATCACGCAGTGCAATCTATCAACAACAGTGACGGACGGTTTATCTCGACAAAAACTTTTGGGGCTTTAGAAAACACAAAAGCAGAAGCGATGACGGTCGACATGTTTCTCTGATCGTCATCTTCATGTTGAACAATAATAAAAGTGTCTCAGCAGCGTCTGTAGAAGTGAAAGTGGTAGTCAGTGAAGAGCGCCCCCGCCAAGTTGTGGTCGGTACTGCAGTCTGCTTGACCCTGAAGAGAGACACGACAACAAACACTTCAATTATTTATGTTAGTGTCATAAATACTACAAAAATAAGGCAGTTATAGATCTGATCAATAAAGTGATCAATCTCCAGTAAATCAAAGTAGAAGAATCGTTTCCAAATGCAGCTTTACTCGTTATTAGTTCACTCATTATCTTTATCTTATATGAATGTATTTTAACTAATCAGCTCTTTACCTCATAAACATACAAATTAAGTCATTAGTTAACTCATTATCTTTATCATAATACATATAAATACACAGTGTTTATAAACAGTTATCTAGATTAAAACCCAAATATAAAATATACGTTAACAGTTAAAACATTCTCCCAGACTCACAGTTAACGATGTGATGGTGAGAAGAACTTTACGTGGCCAGTTTAAGATTAAAGTATCAAGTTGATGTTATTCTATTTATTTGTTTAATTGTTGACAAACTTCATGCTCAGATTCAAACCAACAAAATGTTCGTCTGTCTCCTGACATGAACGCAGAGAAGCAGACATGAATCTTCAAAAGAAACCGCATGAAAATATTAATTTCAGTGTGTTTATTCATGTTCAGCTTGAGTCTGCATGCAAGATATTCCAATAATTATAATAACAGAAGAATCCCTCACTTATAGATTAAATGACAAGAGAGATAAAATCCAGCGTTCTTACAGCGACTGTGGAGCGAAAGTGATACGAGCTGTGATAAAGACGAGACACGTGAAGAGGCCACTCGTGTTCTCCCTGCAGAGACGAACACACCAGAACACACGAGTCACATCGAGGATCAACCGACAGAAGACACAGTTAATAAAATCTGCTGATAAAACAAAGTATGAAAGTTTAAATGCAAACAGTTTGTCAGTTTGATCCTGAAACGTATTTGTGAAACCAAACTACAGTCGAGACATTTAGCTAGAAGGAAGACAGACAAATACGTCATGAAGATTAATGAAAATCAAACATTCAAACGTGTGTTGTGTCATAGGTGTCCTGTGTAGTGTAGAAGGTGTGTGTGTGTGTGTGTGTGTGTGTGTGTGTGTGTGTGTGTGTGTGTGTTGGTGTCCGTGTCCTGGATTAGTGTGAGCGCCGCTGTGATTAGCGTGCTGCCATCCTGATGTGAGGAAAACCCTGGCAGACATCCATTATTGATCAGTGTTTCCTCACACTGCTGCATTATTAACTGTAACTGAGTCAGTGGACTGGATCCTCAGTGACCCTCCAGCCAACACACACACACACACACACACACACACACACACACACACACACACACACACACAGAAACAATACACCTCTGTGATCTTTGTGAGCGTCCAGAAATCTCTATAATTTTCCTTTGGTTGAACATAAAACACATAAATCTACTTAAACTCAACGGTGGAAAGTAACCAAGTACATTTAGTGTTGTACTTAAGTTCAGTTTTCAGGTATTTCTGTGTGTTAATATGTATTTTCCTCAAAACAAACATTTATAAAGCTCTGAATTGAATACAGATAAAATGATCAGTTCTCAAACATTCTCACGAGTTAACAGAAGAAACAGTTAAATGTGGATATTAACGGAGATGTTTGTTTATATTAGAAATAAAACTGTAGAGCATCAGAATAAATCTTCACCTGTGTGTTTGAAGGGTATCTGATCCCAGTGATGGTGTTTATTTCCAGCCGAGCCGAGCAGGCGGCCGACTCATCGAAGCTGCACAGATGAACCACCAGCACCTCTGTAGAACTAGACGGGATAGAAGAAACCCATCAGAACATGTTTTGTTTACAGTTCTAGTGGTCCACAGAACAGTTCTGGAGCTTCACAGTAAAACAGAGTTGCAGCGTTCTGCTGAACAGCTGAAGCTGAGACTTGATTTAAAACATCAAACCACGAACATTTAAATCTCCAGAAGCCCCGAGATCCCAAACTGATTTTAAAATAAAAGCTCCAGAAATGTTTTTTAAGTGGGTTGCTCCTTTAAAACAAAAAGCTAATGTTGTTTATAAGAAATTAATATATTTCTTTTCACGTGTTTTATCGTCTGAACTCACTTCATGAGCAGCGTCATTCTCATGTTGACAGGAACAAACTGGCTGATGGGAACTCTGTAGACGTATCGACCTGGTCTGAAGGAAACACAGTGAGATCAGTCAGTCCTGTGGGAACACCTGAATATTTCTAATTGATCGTACGTTATTATTTCAAGTCTGTTAAGTTTTAAAAGTCCTTAAGAAAACAATGTTTTCACTGTTAGAAATGCTACAAGATGTTGTACATAACAAAACAAATCAGATTTGTCCCGTTTGTCTTCACTCACCCACATTCGTCTCTCACACAGTATTTACTGTCGATGACCTGCTGGTTCTCTTTTATTTTGAAAGAGTGGATGGTCGTGTTCGTCCCTGACAGAGAGACGAAGACAGAGACGAGTCAGGACGATGTTCCACACAAAATTATTTATATAACTGATGGTGACTTTACACTGAGCCAGAGAGGGAGAGTGGTATTTCCTGAATCGTGTGACGTGTAAAACTCGATACTGACGAGATGAGAAACTCATAAGTGTGTGTGTGTGTGTGTGTGTGTGTGTGTGTGTGTGTGTGTGTGTGTGTGTTGTAAAGCTACAGGTGAACACTCACAGTCTCTGGCACTTTTCAGTTTGTAATATAAACTTTGTCTTCTTATTTCTGTGGAACAAAAGAACACGTCAGAAATCAGCGTCACATGTTTGTGTTCTTATTTGAATATGAATATCTTTGATTCGTTGGACTGAGCTGAGCTGCTGTCACCTGTCAGGTTCGACTTCTCTGCTTCAGGCGGTCCGGTGGAGGTGATGTTGGAGTCAGCGCCGCCCCCCGCAGGTGGAGTGCAGCAGTACACCTGATCGCAGTACAGCAGGTCGCAGAAGTCCACGTCTGGAGGCCACGGACCGGGCTGAGTGGTCGGTGGGACTGGAGGAGAAAATGGCTTTAAAATGAGCTGTTTGAACATTTAATTTACCTTTTTTTGTCCTGGATTTTTTATCTTTATTTATGTTTTCATTAGCGTTAATTGGTGAGGTGAGCTGGAGGTTACCTGTGCTGCTCCAGGCTGTCGTCTGCAGAGGAACCAAGCTGCCGTTACTGAGAGACGGAAACAACACAGACACTGAGGTGATGGTGGAATTAAAGCTCCAGTTCATCAGTTATATTTGCAGAAAGTCGGACACCAGATACTCTGTTACGCTCAGATTGTTTTCTGACATCATGTTACGTTCACATTGTTTAGATAAAACTGTGGTTGTTACTTGTTGCCAGGGAAAGCGTCGTAGTCGTCCACCGTCAGGTTAACCAGGTACAGAGCGGTGATCGAGATGATGCTGCGAACACACAGCAAGAGTTTTGACCTTCTGTCTCTCAGTTTTAACGTATTATTTCAGTGGGGTACAAACAGGAAGTGACCTCATGTCTCACCAGAAAGCCATGATGGCCAGCAGGGCGAAGACGCTGACCTGCAAGGCTTTGTGCTGCAGACAGTGGCCGTACTTCTGACCGCAGCCGTCCTTCTGAACTTTAACACTCGTACAGACGTCGGGACTCGGCGCCGTCGATACGCTGCTGTGTTTCCTGGACTTCCTGTTGGAGGAAACACAGCGATTACATTTTATATACCATGCTGATATCATTCCAGTCTCGACAAGTGAGACCTTGAGCTCAGTCCGCTGTCCTTCAACCTGCTTCGTGGGATTCTGCTTCACTTCACCGCCTACATTTCCCACAATACCATTCAACAAGCCACAAACAAACTGGTGGAAACTGCAGCAGAGTTTGTGACTCTTCACAGCTTCATGTTTTCTGTCAGCTGCAGTTTATTCTGCTGCTCTTTAATCACCCACACAGCCGCCTTCGCAGACTCGGACGTCCTTGAACTGTGACACGCTGATAAAACAGTGATGCTGCTGTTACGTAACGCACCTTAACACACCTTTCTGACATTTAATCAGCAGGGCCGGCTTGTTATATATCCATCATTTGCTGAACATGATCACAAACTACAGCTGAAGAATAACTTGAACGTCAATATTTAACAGTATAAAACAGGTAAATGATTAAAAGTACCCGGTGGAGCGCAGGCTGCCAGTCAGGCTCTTTAGCTTCGCCAGTCGGCGGTTCCAGACCTCCAGCTCTTTAATTCGAGTCTCCAGGTTGTCGGTGAGCTTCGACAGCTGCTGCACCGCCCCGACGTTCTCCATGAAGATCTGCTCCTGGAGGACGGAGAGGAGGAGATACAAGGAAATGAACAGGCAGCAGTTCGATGAGAAGATATCACTGCTGATCAGACCATGTTGCTCTCTTACCTATATATAAAGACTAAACAATTAATGAATATAAAGATCGTAGGTTGGTCATGATTCTCCAAATCCATGATAGTCTTTTTTTAAACATCTGAACATCTGTGTGAACAGTTAATGTTACATCCGGATAACATTTACTTCACAAACACTTCTTATCAAAGATCGGAGCATTTTTCTAAAAACAGCTTGACTTGACAATTCAACAAAAAAATGAACAACAAAAGACAGAAATTCAGTTTGTCACAAAGTTCAGTTCCTATAATCCGTGCAGAGTGAACCCTCTTCACGAACAAATCAATAAAGGATCTCTGAAAAAGAAAAAACACAAACAACATGTCCGACGCTCTCCAAGTTTCTTCTGGTACCAGTCAGCTGATGGTCATCACACAGGAGAAGAGTCTGGAAGGGACGCTGCAGGCTAACGCTAAGCTAGCTGCAGGCTAACGCTAAGCTAGCTGCAGGCTAACGCTAAGCTAGCTGCAGGCTAACGCTAAGCTAGCTGTCTCACCTCTGACCTGTTTTTGGTTTAAAGTGACCATGCTTTTGCAGTTATATGATTACTGTAAGAAATCCTTTCGGTTTTAACTTTAATGTCTGATAATCTTAAAGTAACTTCTGCTTTTTATAGAAGCTGAATCTTAAATGTGACATATTTGAACGACATGAATCAATAAAATGGTCTGGAGGAGGAAGAGGAGGAGGAAGAGGAGGAGGTTACCTTGTCCACCATCAGGAAGTTATTAATCTTCTCTCCGTCAGAACAGCTGACGTCTCCGACCTCCCTCACTGCTGACGGCAGCAGCTCCTTCACCTCCTGAGCGATGATACCTGTAGATCACATCAGTTTCACTCTCACCTGGTATGATAAATAAACCACAGTGACGACACGTCATTAACACTTTGGTGATGCGGTCCGTCACCTGTCTGGTGCGTCTGGTCGATCCCCATGCTGGAAGCGAACTCCGGTTTATAATCAAACTCGACGATTCTCATCTGAGTGATTCTCTTCAGCTGCTGCTCCGAGTCGACCTGGCGGACAGACAGACGAGCGCTTTCAGAAGAATCAGAAAACTAAACTTGAACTGATAACTGAGATGTTTCGTGGCGTTCCAGTGACACGTCATCATCTCACCTCCTGTATGTTTTCCTTTGCGCGGCAGTCTGACGGCTGCATGACGGCGCCCATCACCTTGGCGTTTCCACAGACGACTAACGCCTCATCAGGCGAGTCGGTGTTGATGCCCACTCGGCCCTGACAGACGACGGCGTCCTGCAGCGCCCCACGCTGCCACATGGTGTCCCCGTCCATCTCAAACTGACCAGGGTTGGACGCCTGCAGGGAGGACATGCTGCTGAGACGCTTTTATAAATAAAATCTAACATCTGTGTCTGAGTGTTTTTAATCGTCGTTACCCTGACGATGATTCTCTCCGACACCAGAGCTGTGAGGAGGAAGGTTTCCTCTCCTGCCACGGCAGCGTACAGACCGACCACCATCTGAAAGTATCTACACACACACACACACACACACAGTTAGCATGTAGCTCTGACCATCGCTCATTCATTCATTAGTCACTCCCTCACCTCTGGTCGGGGTTGGGTTTCCCTTTTTTCCTCATGTTGTTGGCCGTCGTCTCTGAGAAGTGAAGTCGGCAGAGCGTCACCTTGGTGATTTTGCCGCTGGGCAGGCTGACCCTGGAGGAACAGCATTCAGTGGTTCAACCTTTGTGCTTTTACAACTTTTTAAAATGTGTTGCACAGAAAAAAAAACTGAACACAAGATCTGCTGGTGCGATGAATCACATGAGACAGAATATGCACAGCAGGTGAAACTGAAACTATCTACCTGACGGGGTTGAAGGGCTTCTTGCTGCGGTCGGGCTGCGACTGCTCGATGGTCACCTGGTGGCTCGGAGATTCCAGCTGTGAGGACGAGACAAACAGGTATCACACGGAGGAAATACTGTTGACATCGACTCCACGTGCAAACAACAATAATTTCTAACATTTTAGAGAAAGTATCTTGTACATGCTGCAGTAAGTGAGCTTTGTCTGGTCCGACTGAGACTTCTGTGTTAGTCATGAAGTAGCTTCAATGCTAAGTCTTCCTAGCCTAGCAATCTAGACATGTCCTGGACCAATCTCTTGTCAAACACTGTGATTGTTTGCCACTGAGTATAGACAGAAGGTTTGAGAGTCTCGTGCGCACCTTGATCCCGAACACTTTAATCAGGAAGTGGTCGACCGGCTGCGGTCCGCTTGGCGTTCTGACGTACTGCGGCTCTGCAGCCACGCCGATGTGAACGGTGACCTGGAAGTGATTCTTCTTCTGGCAGACGAAGGCCTCGTCAGCCGCAGAGAAGACGAAGCCTTTATCTGTGTCGACGTGGTAGGCAGGAGGAGACCTGGAAACACAGAAGAAGAGCTGATTGGACCTGGTTCGGGTGCAGGTGTTCTCTCAACAACACTGATCAGCTGGTTCTATACTCACAGTGTCTGGTAGCTGCTGTTGTACAAAGCGCTCCAATGTTCTGGCGTGTATTGATCCCAAGTCAGCAGCTGGTAGGATCCTGAGCTCAGTCCGCCACAACCCACTCCGTTCCCGACTTCACTGCAGGAGGCCTCGATTCCTGCTGACGGCTCCTCAGACTCAGATCTCCTCCTCTTTTTACTGTCTGCAGAGCTGCAGAAGGATGAAGACAAAGCATTCAGTGTTCAGAGTCACCATTTTGACATTACATCCTCTAATTTACTGAAAGAGTTTTTAAATGTAACAAGCAGCTCTGTAGGTCACTCAGCCAACCAACCAACCAGCAACAAACCAAACAAACAACCAGCCAACCAGCGATTTAATAAAGACTCAAAGTCACAAAACTGGTGCTGAATGTGGACTTACAAGGTGTGCAGCGTGGAGGCGGAGCCCATCAGACAGGTTGAAGAGGGTGTGGTTGTACCGTGGATCAGGCCCGGGCCGGTGCAGGGGGAGGTGTAACTGTTTGAGGGTCGATGTGGTGAGGACTGAGGTGTTGGAGGAGTGTACGCCTGCGAGCAGCCGTCTGGATTCAGGTAATGTGTGTGTTCAGGTGACTGGAGTGTGTGCTGGTGCAGGGCGGCAGGTGGGGCAGGTGGGGCAGGTGGGGCAGGTGACGTCCCAGACTTGATGTAAGTGTTGGTGAGGCCCAGACTGCGCAGCTGGTCGTGGGTCAGCGGCTCATGGTGGGCGGAGCCTCGATCCTTATAGCGACAGGACAAGGAGAGGGCGGGACGCTGTGTCGGCTGGAACACTTCCTGGTTGGTCTGCTGATTGGACCAATAGGGCGGCTCGTAGTGGAAGTCTACCAATCAGAGAAATACAGCATATCAGCCAACGTTGATTGTTGATTATTGATTTGTTTTATTGTTTTCTTTTACTCTGTTTCTCTCATATTTAGCTCCTTTTGGTGTAAAACAATCAAATAAAATATGTGACAACTGGCTTTTAAATACTGTAAATAAAATCATCCAATAAATACACTTTATCAGCACTATCCACAGTCCGGGTGGTGTGACTGCTATGTCACCGGGCATCTAAATCTTACAAACAAACTAAAGAGTACAAAACAATCACATTAAAGTGCTGATGAAGCTAACGGATGCTAACGGAGCTAACGCTGGTTGCTGCAGCACAGTTTACAACAGCCTCAGAAGACGGAGGCGAGTTTGATGAAGGGAATGCAGCACCAACCTGAAGCTAGCAGGGATAGCATACCGAGCTAACGGCTGCTAACAACATTCAGCGAGGAGCATGTAGCGATTAAAAACACCTGAACAGTGATTTTAAATGAATGTGTCGGAGCTGTGAACAGAACCTGGTATCTGTGCAGGTGAACAGGCCTCCGAGCTCGAGTCAGGAGGAGACTCAGGGAGCATGCTGGGAAAAAAAAACAACACAAAACATACAGAGAGGTTAACATGTCACAGTGAGGCGTCACCTGTAGTTTACCTGCAGAATGTGTCGCTCAGGTGGATCCTGTGATCCATATTACCAGAATTTTAAAGAAATACATCGATGTACATTTATTACAACAGTGACGAAGGCGCCAGATAAAAATATGGAGGATGTGACCTTGGTGTCACACAGAGAAGCTGTTTACAACCCAGCTGATAACCAACTGGGTCAAAGCTGTTTGTGTGTGTGTGTGTGTGTGTGTGTGTGTGTGTGTGTGTGTGTTAGGTAACAGTATGTGTGTCCAGGAATGCTGCTGGCACCGTGACTATTACTGTGTTTTTCTATTTGTTTTCTTAATTCACGTGTGTTTTATAATTTATATTTTATATAGATAATACTGGCAGTGACGGGAAGTAACTCAGTGCTTGTTCTTGAGTATTTACATTATGTGCAACTTTTTACTTTTACTAAAGAAAATGTTGAGCTTCTTCTGACCACATTAGTTACTAGTTGTGACTGGATTGAACGATGACATCGTATTGCTGGCTGATCAATAATCAATCACAGAGGACAATGATGTCATACTGAAACTGTGTGTGTGTGTGTGTGTGTGTGTGTGTGTGAGTCTCACAAGCTGCTGGGGTCCATGTCGTTACTGAGGTACTGCTCCAGGATGCTCGTATCCACGGCGACAGAACTGTCCAACACACCGCTCACATCCTGACCTGCACACACACACACACACACACACACACACACACACACACACACACACACACACATTAGAGTGTGTGTATAATCATGATGTCATGAAAAAAAAAGGTCCAGTGGGTCGTCCTGCTCAAAGCCTACAAGAGGTATCTTTATGACCCCTTCAGGTACCAACCAGTACCAGAACCTTGTCACAGAGCTCTTCACTGAACGTCTCCAGGACTGTTATATCTTCCACTACAGTCATGAACCCTTCTAGGATTTTCCTTGACAACGCTGGAACGTCACATGAAACTTCAGTCCAACTTTATCCAAGAGTCCCTTTCAAAGAACCACCTGCCCCTGACGGTCCACTCTGAGAACCAGCTGAGCGACTCTTGGACCAAAGTACCACCAGAATGTTCTGATGGACTCTCAGTGGTCACTACGCCCTCATTAAAACATGTAACTATCTTAATGAAGCTGTTAAAACTCAGCGTGTGGTTCTGTCTGCTGAGGTTCTGTCTGCTGAGGTTCTGTCTGCTGAGGTTCTGTCTGCTGAGGTTCTGATGTGTGGCAGCTCACCGCTGAAGAACTGCTGCAGCGCCTCGTTCTCTCCCAGAACCTGGACCGGCAGCCGGCCTCCTCCGGGCTCCATGCTGCCCAGCGGGGCAGCGCTGCAGCCGGGGAGGGTCGAGGGACGAGGAGGGTCCTGCTGGAGACCAACACCGAACGGATCAGTACACAGAACTTTTACTTTATACGTTACTATTACTTTACTTTATATACTTCATAACCTCGAACACAACTCAGAGTATTAGTTACTTTTAAACCAGTGATGTTCACTCAGTCCTCAGTTATGATTGTACAGGTAACTAAGTAGATTACAGGTGTAAAACATACTTAAGTAAAATTACAGACTTAAAAAAATTATCAGTTCCTTAAAAAACAACTTAATTACAGTAACTAGAGTAACTGTGATCACTTCTGATCCTGAACATTACCGCCGGCAACCATGATGTTACTGCGACCCAAAGAGTTGAGTGTTAAATAAACAGATAAATCAAACACACATAATAAAAGTAATGCAGTATTTCTCATTTATTTTAACTGATTTAATTTACTGTTAACTGGTTTAAACTCTCCGTCAGCTTCAGTGAACGTTCTCCACTTTGAATGATGTTGGAAACATTCGGGGAGGATTTAAGAACAAAAGTCGTTTCAAGACGTTTTAACGCAGAAATGTTTCATATTATTGTTTAATTCACTTTACGGTGGCGTCACCTGTGAACCTGAGCATCATCACATATAAGTCAAACATGTAGTTTGGCACCTGAAACGTCTCTGATTCACGTTTGCAGAATTAATGTTCAGATGTTTTTAGGCAGAAATAAAATCTTCTTAATTCACTCAGACCCAGTGACACACGTATATATTTATACCTACACGTCCCTTCATTGATTATTGATTGTTGACATTGATTATTCAAATAGACGCTTTTGCTTAACAGCAAAAAATCTGTAAAAATCATTATTTCTGCACTGTGGTATTAATATTATTTTATTAAAGTGAGAGATCAGAGCAGGTCTGGTCACATCTGGTCACATCTGGTCACATCTGGTCACGTCGGGTCACATCTGGTCACATCTGGTCACGTCTGGTCACCGGCTCCGTCTCCGACATCATCGGGTTTAAATCTTGGTGAAAAACTTAATTTCTTGTATTTGTTTCTTTCAGTTTGTGTGAATCCAACAGCAAAGTAAACAACAACGTACAAAATACTCAATAACAAATCTCCTATGTGTCATTTCTTAAAGTAGTCGAGTGATTTTATGTACAGATTAGGAGTCCGGTGGTTCCCAGCCTGAGGTCCAGGCCCCTCTGAGGGGTCGCCAGATAAATCTGAGCGGTCATCAGATGATTTAAGACTCACTGAACACATGTTGTTGTGCTCCAAAGTGTCTCAGAGAAAATAAAACTCGACATCATCTCAATAAGTCAACATGTCTGGAGGTCTTTAAGACGCCGGGGTGTTTTATTTTGAAAAACCAATTAAAGCAGATGCATTTTTCTACTTTTATTAAATATTTTTTCCTGACGTTTAACTCGTCTTAAGGAGTCGATCTCTTCTGGCTTCGGAGCTCAGACCTGCTCAACACAAACCGCAGCGGACATGTTTGTTCAAACGCACCTGTCTTGTCTCTCCAAGATGGCCGCCAGTGGCTCAGCGGTGATCTGTGAGTGTATCCGAGCTGCTCGTCCCTCAGGTACAATCCATCTGTGAGGGCGGATTCAGAGTCCGACGGTACACACGGTCCCTCTGGAGCGGGTCAGCTCTTCTTCTGTGGTTTCAGTCTGGAGCGATATTCCCCTTTAGGTTCTTCTTCTTCTTCTTGATGTTTGTGGCGTCTGCGGATCGTCTCTCTGTCTCTGCTCAGCTGAACTTTGAGCTTTGAACAGGAAACAGACGTTCACACGCACCTGACGCAGGCCTGCAGCACACCTGTGTGTAGGTGTACGTGCGTGTGTGTGTGTGTGTGTGTGTGTGTGTGTGTGATGAGGCCATAAACCAGGCAGTGATTTTACTGGAAGTACACACACACACACTCTGTCTCCTGTTGGCAGCAACCTTTTGCAGCCAGACAGGAGACGATTGGACCAATCAGTGAGCTCGGCTATCGGACCAATCAGATGCAGGCGCTATCCGATAATTCCCAGACGCTCACGATAAAATAACCGAGAACTTAAACCAACATTTTTATGCAAAGAAAAGCTTGATATGCAAAATATATATCAGGTTCAACTTGAGTAGAAGTTTGATGTTCTGAGCGTTTGTTGTTCTTCTTCTTCTCTGTTTTTTTTTTGATGCTCACAAAACAACTTCAATAACAACTGATTCCATTATTGTCCCGATATTTATCACGCATCAATATATTTCATGTGTTTTTGCCTCTCTCGATATATTAAAACTTCACTATGACAACGCAGCGTTGCAGTGGTGGAAAATAAGTATTATACTTATTCTAATTACTTGAGGTTTTTTTTATTTTATGCTTCTTTATACTTGTACTTTATTGTGATTAAGAGACAAATGTTGGATGTTAGTTACTTTGCAGATCGAGGTTTCACATCGACACGCTGATTGTCAGTCAAAAAACGGTTTAAATGTGTTTAATTTTTAACAAGAAATGCTTTTTATACAGACGATCATACGTAATAATGATCCAGATATACATGCTGATTTTAATCTGGTGACAGTTTAACTTTTTGTGACTTTAACTCATTGTGTAAAGTCAGAATCGCTTTTATTGCTTTTATAAGTTAGTTTAGTTGGTTTACACATACGAGGAATTTGCTGCAGTCTGTAGGTGGAAAACTACAAACTAGAATAAAACTATATAAATACAGATACAAAGTGACAGACAGAAGAATTTTGAATGAGCAAATACGTCTCAAATGAGTCGTTAATCATGAATCATTAAACAACAATCGTCATTAATCACAAAAATATCATAATAATATTTACTCTCCAGTCTAATTATATATTATCATGCTAACAGAAACATTAGCTTAGCCACAGTTATATAACATATAAAGTGACTCCCTTCTCATTCTGAACTGTGTTTCATATATTAATATAAATATAAAGTAATTCACACTTTTCCAAAGAACTGACAGCTGTTTGTTTGTGTTTGTCTGTGATGCTGATGTCTGTGTCCAGGTTAGTAAGTTACCTGATTAACACCTGGTGTTTAGAACAAGACACGTTGGAAAAGTTTGTGGACTTGTAGTGATTTCAGAGCTGCTGATTGATGATGTTGTTTGAATCTGCAGAACATGCTGTGTCATCATCCGGCCAGCAGGGGGCAGTGATGAGCTTTACAGAGCCGCTGAGTCGACTTCACTTCCTTTAATCTTTACTGACACGATTTATAATGAAGCTGTCACCAAACTATAATTACCTGATGTGGAATTGGTTATATTTTTATGTTTTACTGAGCGACAGTGTCAAATACGATTAAATAATGAATAAAAAAATAATAAATAATGTGAGTGAATCCTCCTGTTTGTCCAGCAGGTGGAGCTACAGGACATTTAATATGTGGAGGATAAAATTCTCCATCACAAGTTAAAGTCCTGTTCAGATCCGACTTCACTAAAAGAACACGTATCTAATCAACGTTAAGACGTCTCCGGTGACTGATTAATAGGTTTAATATTGATTGTCTCCTCAGATCAGGAGGAGAGGAGGACTTTATATCATCAGGAGGAGGAGAGGAGGACTTTATATCCTCAGGAGGAGGAGAGGAGGACTTTATATCATCAGGAGGAGGAGAGGAGGACTTTATATCCTCAGGAGGAGGAGAGGAGGACTTTATATCATCAGGAGGAGGAGAGGAGAACTTTATATCCTCAGGAGGAGGAGAGGAGGACTTTATAAATCTGTGTAGAAATCTTAAAATAAAACGTGCAGAACTTGCCTTAGAAACATCACGTTTTAAGGTTTATTCAGAATGAAATTAATCTAGTGACAGTTGTCTGTATATCTATCCATGAGAACACTGCAAACAGGAAGTGCTAACAGCTGACTCTGCTAAAGTTTTAAGGGAGTTTCAGAGTTATAATATATATTTTTGGTTTCTGATTTCCCATCCACTTCGATTTGGGTGAACTGTTCCTTTAAGGTTTGAGAAAACAATGGTTAAAAAATCAAAACAATGACAATGAGTTTTATTTTCGACCGGCTCGTCCATCTTGATGTCGCCTCTACTTCCTGTTGGTTCACCAGAATAAAACAACAGATTTTAATTTAACTCCTGGCACACGAGACGTCTTTAAAACAGCTTGTAGATTTTTTTTAATGTCAGGAAATGAAATAATAATGCTTCGTTTTACGAGCCCGTAAAATGCAAACAATTTGCTACGTCTCTTGGACAGAACTTTGCGATCTGGTGCTAATTATACAGAGAGCTTTACGAGCTGTTTGTTGATTTCCAGATGAGTTTCTTCAAAGAGTCGCTCCGTTACAAAAACCTTCCTGAGATCTTTAAAATGTTATTTTAGGCGGACGCGGTGAGATTTATATGAATGGTTTGTTCTTTGTGTTTGGATGAGCGCTGTGACCTCTGACCTCTCCGCGACGGAAACATGAAAATCATTTCTGTTTCACAACAACTCTCCCGTCCTCGTCTTATCTCGTCGGCGTCACACGCTCACACACTCCATTGTCTTTCTTATCTGGACTGTGGTTCTTATCGCTGACCCGGAGCCCAGATTACACCAACAACAAGCGTCACCGTGCCAACCAGCGTCATTTTAATCATCCATTCACATATTATATATAAAAAAACCCCCAAACATTTCATGGTTCCAGCCGCACAAACGTGTTGCTTTTCCTTTTAATTATCTTTAACGGCGTTGAGGTTTCTGGACCGAACAGAATGTTTTGCTGCAGTTTTCCTACAGAACCGTTCAACATCCTGCTTCATGTGAAAGTCTGTCAGAAGGAACTTACACTGACATAAAATCAGCCGTGACTCACAGTTCTGGTTCTTCAGTATTTGTTCTGGGTAATTGTGCGACGGCCTCAGTTTGAATCCGGCGTGACTCACCTCGGCTTCATCGTGTCTTCTGTCAGATCGTCTTACAGGAGCAGAGATTCAACATCGAACATGCGTCACGATCAGCGATGTGTCGACTTTAAACTCACTGATGGAGGAAACATTAAAGTTTGTTGTGCAACAAGAAACAACAAGAACTCTGACGGAACCAGAACTCTCCAACAGCTGATCCTGGTTTCTAATCACCGTCTGCACAGGTGACCTTCTCAATACTAAACCCAATATCTGCTCTGATACTTGTCACAGCACTGAAATCAACAAAAAAGAATCTCCTCACGTGTGCAGAACCTGCCTCAGAAACATCACGATTTAAGAGTTTCTTGAGTATCATATTAATCCAGTGATAGTTGTCTGTTCATAAATGAGTATGCTGCTAAGAGGGATGACCAATAGATAATTCTGCAAAGTTTTAATGGCATTTTAGTGTTTTTTTTTCCTTGTTTCGCTGTTTTAAATAATGTCTCCAGCTACTTTAGCTGTTTAGTAGAATTCTGCAACTAAAGCTACACTTTACATCATCAGGAGGAGAGGATGAGCTTCTTCTTCCACTTCTTTTATAAAATCTGACAACATAAACCCTCAAATAAGAAAATGACCCATGTGCGTCTGAAGCTAACGTAGCTCTCACAGACGCTCATCGACGATCCTAAAAATATCTGTGTGTTCGTCATCCAAACCTCGAGACGCGTCGTCGTCTCTGCTGATGTGGAACGATGACTTCACGACAACGCCGACCTCTCAGCGGTTGATGCTGCTGTGGATCATTGTGTACTCAATCATGTTCAAACTGTTTTAGTCCAAATGAGTCACAGCACACACACACACACACACACACACACACTCCTCGGAGCAGTTACAGCCACGTCGTTGTTTTATTTACATCACAAACTCTGGAAGCTGAAATAACAGAAAACATTCAAATATTTTACAAAAGTTTACAACACGGAGAGAAAACGAGTCGTTACAGCTTCAAAAGAGCTTCTTGTGTTTTTTACTTGTAGAGATTTTCAAGTGCTGATCGAAAAACTGTCACACACGGCGGACACTCAAACAATCAATGCTTTCATTTATTTCATGTTTCCATGGCTGCTGATGTGGGCGGGGCCATAAAAACAGGCCCCTCCCCCTGACAACCGATATATAACGAATTCAAAATGCAGCACGGTACAAAAAAAAAAAAGTACAAACACAAATTCACCAAAATGTTTTATCCAAATTAAAAAAAAATCTTATTTCAAAATCTACTTTTTCCGGAGCTTTCTATGACATCACACGTCTTCCTCATTGGCTGTGGTTTGCTCAGTCGTCATGGAGACGGACCAGTCGCTGCAGACTCTGATGAGGGCTGTGAGATGTGGCTGACAGCTGCACCAGTAAGTCGACCCTGAGCTAAGATTTTATTTGATTTTGTTTTTTTGCTCTCATGCTCGTCAGACTCGTGCAGGAGACAAACTTTTACATTTTTACAACAACAAAAACAACTAAAACACAGAGAGCGTGTTGAGACCAGCCGTCACTCTGAGTCGTTTCATGTGTCTGACCTCAAGAGAACAAACAGGATATTTAAGAGTAAAATTACCCAGATAATCTGTGTTGTGCGGCCGACTTCAGCTGGCTAACTTCCTGTTTAGCGCCCAGCTAACTTTCACAGAAACACTGTTTTAACACTTCTGACACGATGTTAGCTGACAGTGCAAAGGGACCTCGTGTCGCTGTAATTACAGTTTGACCGCTCACGACACCTGCCGCTCTTCCTGGAGGCGTGACTGGAAAAAACTCATTACTTCCAACTGCTTCATGACGTCAACAATGTGAAGGCGCCGCACTCTGGACCTCTGAACACGGGACGTCTGAGACGGATCCGTCGTCCAACTCATGGAGACGTTCTGTAAATAAAACCGGATCTGGATTCGATCTGATGTCAAACACAGTTCTCACAGGCTAACAATAGAAACAGGATTGTCACAGTAGCTTGTATTTACAACAATATGTACACATTTACTGTACACACACACACACACACACACACACACACACACACACACACACTTAGTCTTTAACAGCTGGAAAAACATGAAAATGTTTTCGTGTTCTGTTGCTTCATTTTTGGGTCAGAAAACAAGTTTTAATTTCATGAAGTTCAGCTCATCGTTTGTTTCATCTACAGTTTTTGAGAGGCACCGTTTTATGTTTTATGTATGAAACTGAGATAAAAGACGTATTTTCAGTTGGCGGCTGGTATTTTATCAGCACGCTGGAGTCTTGTGATGTCTGAATACTTCCTGTGTCGACGTCTGCGATGCACAATTCAGAAACTCTTGAGAGATAAACACAAGTATTCAGCAGAAAACCCTCCAATTAATGTTGAGTTTTGATGTTTTCATGGGAAAGAGAAAACTTTATCGATATCACAGATAAAGACGACGAGCTTCTGGACGTCGTTCAGCAGCGAGAACACGAGCTGCTCCTGTTTGTCCTCCGATTCCTGTTCTCAGTTTCTGGGATCAACTCTGTGACAAAACTCACACAGACGCTGCAGATTTCACACACACTCGCAAAAACATATTCGCTGTGGACACACACACACACACACACACACACACACACACACACACACACACACACAATGCTCAGCAGCGTTTGGTGGAACATTTGGTTGTATGGTTGGTAATACGATGCTGTAAATCGTGTCGTATTTCAAAATAAAAGCTGCTGACTGCTCACAAAGCCTCTGTGTGTGTGTGTGTGTGTGTGTGTGTGTGTGTGTGTGTGTGTGTGTGTGTGTGTGTGTGTCCTCCAGCATGAAGTCTTGGATCGACCAATCAGAAGAAATAATAAAAACAAAAGCTGGTAGAGTCACAAAGACAAACAAAGAGAGAGTTGGACTCAAACCGGCGGTGTGAACTGTACATGGTGAACACCTTCACCGTCCTCTGCTACATCTGCTACCACAACATCCCATCAGTCTGCACTGCAGTGTGTGTGTGTGTGTGTGTGTGTGTGTGTGTGTGTGTGAGGTCTAAAGGTCCATGACTCACCTGCCAAAAGTTCTGTCAGCGCCTCCTAAATAAAATCATCAGCTGGAGATGTGAAGTTTGTCCTGAGGGTGGCGCTACAATAAGAGTCACGTGGTCTTAAAATATATAAATATCTCCAGTTTGTTTGTTGTTTCAGTATGTGTAAGAGTGAAACTTTAAAGGGACGATCGATAAAGATGGTGTTTCAACATTTGTAAGAGTTAAACGACTAGATTCTTTGTGGCTGCTGAGCGTCGAGTCCCAGACATCTGGAGCTGTGACGTGTTGGGATCTGGTGTAAAGAAGATGGCTGCCAACATCTGTTTCAACATTTGTAAGCGTCACACCACTTGAATTTGTTTTGACAAGATGGCGGCTGAGCGAGAGACCACTGTGTTCTTTTAATCCTGAAACCACTGGATGACTGTTTCCTGTCTCCTCCCCTTCACAATAAAAGCAAAATAAACTCTTAAAGACCCCTGACTGAATCTGACCAATCAGTTCAACTCATCTGACTTTTGGCAGGTGAGAACACAGACTGTGTGTGTGTGTGTGTGTGTGTGTGTGTGTGTGTGTCAGTCTAATGATGAGGAACAACAAACGCCACTGAGTGTCGCCTCTCACTCCTTCCTCCTCCTCTTGTCTCCTCCTCTTCCTCCTTCGTGGCTCCGACGGCCACCAGCGCCTGCGTCGAGTCACACGACTGTTTCTCTGCGTCCTCATCGTACGTTGAATCCATCATGTTCAGCTTCGACCTTCCTCCTCCTCCTTCTCCTCCTCCTCCTCTGCCGAGTCTGGTCACCCCCGCGGCCCCGCAGGTGCGTTTGGCGAGCGCAGCGAGCTCTTGCCGTGCGAGCGGGTTGAAGAGGATGTAGAGCAGCGGGTTGACGCAGGCCGGCAGCGGCGCCACCAGCAGCAGAACCCCCTTCGCTGCCTCTGGGCCGGCGGCGGGGAGACGCAGCAGGGAGGAGAAGGAGAGGAAGGCGACGGGGAGGTAGAGGAGGCAGTCAGAGAAGAGCAGCCAGGCGACATGTCGAGTCAACGCCACCTCCTCTTCAGCGGCAGGAGGAGCTTTGTTGGCGCGACAGTAGAGGCGAGTGTAGGCGACCGTCATCAGGAGGAAACACAGCGAGTCGAGGAGCACGAGGGAGACCGTGAAGGCCAGCGAGGAGGAGGAGGAGGAGGAGGAGGAGGAAGGCAGCGGCAGACAGAGGGAGGTGCTGCTGTGTCCGGCCACCAGGGGGGGCAGCGTGACGGCGAGGCCCAGCAGGAAACACAGACAAACGGCGAGATGGACGGACAGCGGCGACGAGGGGCGACCTGGAGAGAGAGGAGAGCGAAGAGGAGGTCATGAAGTCATGACCCGGAATACTTTTCTGTCTGTGTGTGTGTTCAGATATTTTCACACCGTTGTGTCCGTCAGCTTTGTGGCGGCGTGTGGCGGCGGCGAGGCATCGCTCCAGAGCTGCGACGGTGAGCAGGAAGAGGCTGGTCTGCGACGCAAATACACACAGGAAGCCGCTGAGTCGACACAGGAAGCTGCTCTCCCACCTCGCCCCGTACCTGCAACAGGAAGTGATGAAGTCCAACAACTGGTTTACCCAACAGCTGAGTGACTTTTATTCTGAAAGTCTTGAACAATTGATGTTTTCAGACGTTACTTTTATTCACCGGAAACAGAAGTTCAGTCTGTGTTTTTACCTCCAGAAGCTTCCATATGTCCACGCATCCACCGCCGCCAACCAGCCACTCCACACTCCCATCAGGCCGTTCACCAGAGCCAGCAGACCAATCAGCAGCTTGGGTGGCGTCACGGAGGAGGCTGAAGAAAAGAAAACCGACAGGACGACCAGGCTGTTGCTGACCAATGAGAGCGCTGCGATGAGCCACACCCCTCCACGGATCAACCAGCTGCCGAGCAGGTGGAGGCACGGGCGGAACGGACCTGGAGGAGGACAGAATCGGGTTTAATCAACACGCCGTCACCTGTCAGCTGTGTTTAACCATCGCTGTTAACTCGTGAGTGTCACCTGGCGCCGGGCTGCAGTGGACCGAGTGTTGAAGTTTGGGTTCATCTTCAAACTCCAGCAGAAAATCCTCCCAGTCCTGATCGACTGCAGACACACAGACAGGACGTCAGAGACTTTTATTTTGAAATATCAACTCAAAGCATAATATTCATCAGTGTGACAGCAGCGTTCACGTCTGAGGGTTTGTGTTCGTGTCACCTTGACTGGAGAGGACGGAGTTTTCCCTCCCTGTAGAGTCTGCTGCCTCCTCTCTCTCCCAGGATGAAGCTCCTCCTCCTCCTCCTCCTCCTCCTCCTCCTCTCCTCTCACAGGAGACGAAGGCGCAGCACTGGAAGGCGTAGGGAAGCTCCATCACCCTGAACACCAACAAACACAAACCTCCTTTAACATCATCAGTGTTTCAGTCCAAACACGCTGAGATGAATCCACTTTACTACACCTGCTCTTCACTGGAATGTCCCTTTATGTGTGTGTGTGTGTGTGTGTGTGTGTGTGTGTGTGTGTGTGTGTGTGTGTGTGTGTGTGCTCACCTGACTCTGGGCAGGTCCTCTCGGGGTATCAACTCCATCAGCTCTGCGTTTCCAGCCAGTCGCAGGTGAGTTAAACTCTGCAGGCCAATCAGAGGCAGAGACGACAGCTGATTGGACGAGAGGTCACTGCAGAGCGAGAGAGAGGATCAGGGGATTCCAGGTTGTTTCAAGGATGTTTCCATGACTTTCCAAAACTATATCACAAAGCTGAACAGTGCCAAAAAGTAACTAAGTACATGAAACACCAACATGTCCCACAGTACGGTGGCCTGGAGGGTCAAAACACAACGACATTTCACAAAACTGTATTTTTGTGTTCAGAGCGATGTTGTGCTTTGTGTTTTGACCTTCAGGGCCACGGTAAATATTTCCCACAAACACTGGAACCAATCGTGTTGTCACGTGACGAGGCGATGATGAGGTTGTCATGGTTACTCACAGTTTGGTCAGAGCGGGCAGAGCAGAGAAAGAGTTCGACCTCACTGACGACAACCGGTTCCACGATAAGTCACTGCAGAGACACACACACAGGGGGGCAGTGAGGGGCGTCGAACCAGCAACCTTCTGTGTGCATTCAGAGTTCATTTAATCTGTCAGTGACCTCTGAGTGCCGACGTGAGGTGGACGCATGTTAGCTGGGATTAAAACCCAAACATCACGGGTTCTCACCTCACAGCCAGGCTTTGTTTCTAATCCCAGAGTGTGTGTGTGTGTTAGTGTGTGTGTGTGTGTGTTAGTGTGTGTGTGTGTGTGATAATACTCTTATTTCTTTAAGACGATAATAAAACGAGTCATAAAGTTCACAGACGTGAGACAGAGAGAGGAACAAACGTTACAGCTGATTAACTTTTATTATAACCTCTCAGATTATAACTGAAGTGATAATCCAAACCAAATGTGTCGTTTGTGCTTTATTTTATATTTCTGACATTTATTTGTTTGATGTTGCTAATAAGCAAAAAAAAACCTGATAAATCATGTTGGATTGTAACAGATTACAGAATCTAAAGTCGTAAAAACGACCAGTTTACAACAACATTAATCAAGAATTATAATCCAGTAATATAATAATTCAGTCGTGTCAGTCGCAGTACTTGTTTCTTGGCGCTGGTCCAAAATCTGTCATCACACCTGTCGACCAATCAACACTCAGACCACTTGCATCTGTGTGTGTGTGTGTGTGTGTGTGTGTGTGTGTGTGTGTGTGTGTTCTTACAGAGAGCGCAGTGACATCAGACCGTGGAAGGTGTTCTCCTCCAGTTCCTCAATCTCGTTATGGTGCAGATCACTGCAACACACACACACACACACACACACACACACACACACACATACGCACACACACACACACACACACACACACACACGCTCTGAATGTTTCCATTACATCACGTTTATCAATCTGTTTTGCAGCACACAGTTCACTGTTGGAGGGATCTGATTGGTTGAACATGGACCACAACAGTGATAATTATTCCCATAATTCACAGCTGGCTGTACTTTACTGGTTGCTATGGTAACCCTTAAGCATACAGTGACAGTGAGGCCGATTAGATATCTGTGTGTTCGAGGCTTTTCAAAGGTCTGAATAATAAAAAAAACAAAAAACATTTTAAATAACATAAACATTTAAATAAATAACATTTTTATATAATAACACTCACATCTTCTGAACGCTCTCACAGCCGGAGAAACTGGGAAGAGTCCGGATGTGATTATAGGAGAGATCACTGCAGAGAGAGAGCGTCAGACGTCACCGCGGCTCAAACATCCAAAAGACACTGAACGCATCACAGTGCAGCTCGTCAACAGGAGCTCACAGCAAAATATATTATAAGTTTATAAGTTTATTATAAGTTTATCATCACTAGACGTTCAACTCTTAAATCAACTCCCACCACATGGACTGTCACCACATTCTGTTCAGACGTTCGTGTTCCCTTCAGGATCGATCCTAACAACTATGGTGAAGCTGTGACATCATCAGGTCAGCCTAATCTAATTGGTCATTATCGTCTCCGTCAGCATCGTTCGCTCCTCAGGTTTATATTTGGACTCACAGCAGCTGAAGGTTTTGAAGCTGTTCACACACTGAACCGGGCAGAGAGGTGATCCGAGCTCCTGTGATAGTCCTACACACACACACACACACACACACACACACACACACACAGAAAACAGACGTGTCAGATGTGTTCATCATTCACTGTGGTACATATCATGATACTTTTAGATCAATTATGATGTGTTCAGGTGCACCAAAGCTGTAATCCATAGTACTATGTTGCATTCAGGGACAGTTAAAAGGAATCACAGTGTTCAGTTGCACTAAGGTTGTACTACTGTGTGTTTGGGTGCATTTGGAAAACATAATTGTGTGTTGAAGTGTGTCGAAAGTCTGTTAATTTGTACTATGGTGCATTCAGGAACGCTCAATAGTGTTAAGGTGAATTATAGTGTGTTGATGTGAATTAGAGGTGTAATATATGGTACTATGGTGTGTTTAGGTACATTTAAACAGCATTATGGTGTGTTCAGGTGTTTCACTATTGTACTAGGTTGAACTACGGTGTGTTCAAGTGCAATGTAGAGTGTTCAGGAAGAATGAAATTGATATTATATGAATCTATCTATGAATGAATTAATGTAATTCAAAGTACGTTGCATTCAGGAGCATTTCAGAAGCTTTGTGTTGTGTTCAGGAGCATTAAAGTTGTATTATGATGTTCTCAGTTGAACAATGGTGCGTTCAGGTGCCTTCCAAGTGCAGATTATAATGTATGATGATGTGTTCAGGTGACTGTTTGGGAACACTTAAACAGTTACACGGTGCGTTCAACTGCATCAAAACTGCAGTATTGCACCGTACTGTGATGTGTTCAGGTAACCCTGGTGTGTTCAGGTGATTTTAAGAACATTATGATGACTTTAGGTGCATTTAATAATATTAAACTCTCCTAAACTGTTTTCTGAAGGCTAACTTGAAGCTAGCGGTGCAACAAACTCTCCAAGTTTCTCCTGGACTTCATGTTTCCAGTCGTGACGGACGTGGAGGCGAACAGAGAAGAAGAATGTCTGACAGTTTGTTTAGTTTTGATTTTCACCTACTGGTTCAGTGTGAGGTGACGGCTAAACACACGGAGCTTCCATAAATGAGCTTAAATGGAAAAACTACGAGAAAATAAACACGGTGAAGGTGTTTATTATGACGGGCAGAACCGGGTCACAACAACGAGGACGGAGCGGGTTTTAATTTCAGGCCGAGCTGCAGAAAAATAAAGTCACAGTCCGTCATATGGAACAAAAACTGCAGCGGATTAACAACGGCACACACTGGTGTCGACTACAACAGCAAACACACTCGCACACAAGGCATTCCTCTGTGTGTGTGTGTGTGTGTGTGTGTGTGTGTGTGTGTGTGTGTGTGTGTGTGTGTGTGTGTCTTACAGGCTCTCCAGGCTCTTGGTTCCTGTCAGATCTGGAAACTCGGTGAGATCTGTGGCTCCGTTCAGAGAGCTGAAAACACACAGAGAGAGTTTGTGTTCGCGTCTCGCTGACAGACGCAGCGTCGTGTCGAGGAGGCGTTTACATTCTTTGTGTAATCAGCGTTTGATTTAATGAGGCGGCGGCTAATTACTGAGTCAGCAGAGTCGGACGGACTTCTGGTTTCAGTCTGTGGATGAACATAAAACGAGTGTGTTGAGTGTGTGTGTGTGTTTCTCACAGTGTTCGCAGCTCTGGTAGGTTCTGGAAGGCAGATCGTCCGACGGACTGGATCGGGTTGTCGTAGAAAAATCTATGAAACACAAACAGCTTCATCATCATCATCATCATCATCATCATCACGAGGCAACAATCTGAAGACTACAGCTGTCGTTCCTTGTCTGATTTTTAAAGTTTACTTTGCAGAAACGTGACATTTGAATTCATTTTTTAATTAAATGAAATATGATTCATCAGACATGAAGGAGAGGAAAGTTTACATCTTTCACCAATAAGAACGTATCAAGCCTCCGTCTCTCAACTCTGTAAAACCGTCCAATAAATCTAAACAGCCCAAAATAATCTATAAAACAAGATGTATAAGAAACTCAAGGAAATATAACAAATAGTAAAATAAAAACAGAAGCTTTAAGGTTCATTCTTGTCTTTGGAAACCATCTTAACTCAAGTCTTTCCTCTGCTGACAGATGAGCTCAGTGGCTGTAATCATCAGTTGAAATCCACCTTTAAAAGGCAGTAAGTGGACCTTGAGTTGGGTCATCCGGGAGATGAGTCAGTACCTACATGGTGATGAGGGAGGGGTTCCCGGTGAAGGCGTGCTCCGGGATCGACTGGATGTTGTTACTATGGAAACCACTAAACAGGAAACAGAGTGAAAATGAGTTTTTTGTTGTTGGTAAACAGAGGACGGTGGAAGAAGTGCTCACATCCTTTATTTAAGTAGAAGTTCTAAAACAACACGTCTACAAACCGACCGGGACCAGAACTTTTAACAGGAGGCAGGAAAGTCAAACATCCCGACAGAGAATCACATCAGACTCACAGTTCTTTGAGGTGGCCGAGCGAACGGACGGCCGTCGGAAACTCCACCAGACTGTTGTAGTTCAAATCCCTGAGGGGTGGACGAGAGGTTAGAAACAACACACACACACACACACACACACACACACACACACACACACACACAGTTTACTGGGAATAATCATATCTAGACTGGGAATACAAACTCTACACTTGATTAACTCGGTGCTAGAGTGGGAACACCCGTCCTGTTGGAATGAGACCATGAGACGGGATACAAGATCCGCTCCAGACACAGTCAGCTGCCAACTGCAGTCATCTGATGAGCGGGAATATTAGATGCATACAGGGAACGTCAGTTCTAGAGTGGGAATACCAACACTCCTCTTGATTGCATCCTTCCTGGAATGGGAATACCCAATCTATACTGAATTCCTGAGTTGAACTTTATATGACATTTTGTTTGTCCTAGAATGTGAATAACAACTCTACACTGCATTCTGTCCATCCTACAGTAGGAACACTCACGCTGTGATGGATTTCATCCATCCTAGAATAGAAATAACAACTCTACCATCTCTCAGAAGATGGGAACACCAAGTGTACTGGGCGTCAGCTCTAGAAGGGAAGCACTAAGCGTGTACTGGGACTGGTGAGCTTTAGACTGACTCCATGCTGGGAGCTTTTTAGATCTGGACTGCTATGAACTCTGTCCTGGGAATTATCACACCTAGATCAGGAGTTCTAGATCTTTACATGTAACGTCCGCTCTATCCTGGGAACATCACTCCCAGACTGGTAGCTCAGCTTTATATTTGGAACGACAGCTTGAAGTTGGCTCTGAAATGAAGTGCCAGCTCTGCAGCTCTGTGGGAACGTCAGCTTCGGACCGGGAAAATCTTTTCATGTAAATGTTTGTGTTTCAAACCTGATGTTTAGCTTAATCTTTTTTCCGTCTTTTCAGTTTATTAAAGAAACATTTAACTGTTGTGACCTCGCTCGTTTCTTTCATCGCCAGCAGAGACTAGAGCATTCTCCCCGAGTCGACACATGGCTTCAATCAGGTCCTCTCATCCATCTCTGGGATGCAGGTGGCTACAACACACACACACACACACACACACACACACACACACACACACACACACACACACACACACACTGTGCGCTGTGTGGAATGAAGCTGCCACATTGTGAAAGTACCATTAAATTGAAATTGCTTCAGTGTGGTGCTGACTGTGTGTGTGTGTGTGTGTGTGTGTGTGTGATTTGTAGCAACAATAGCGTTCTGCCAAACTCTTATTGATGGCGTTTGGAAGGCCGTGATTGGATGAGAGGATTCTTCTGATTCAGCCGGTTCAGGGAGGATCATGGGAGAGTTTCCAGACGTTTCTTAGTTACGGTCATGTCACGCTGTAAATTGTGCGGTGCTGATTGGGTTCAGTAGGTCGTGTTGGTGGGTGGGAGAACATCAGGCGTCCTGCTGGACCGGTCCTGTGAGTTTCTCCCAGAGATAATGTCAGGTGACTGCTGGAAGTGTTCGAGCTGTCATTGGGTTTGTGGAGCGTTCTGGATGTTGTGGTGTGTGTTTTAGCTTTAGACTGCTAATACAAAGCTAATGTTTGTTCTGTACTGGGAAAATCATATCTATACTGAGGAGAGGAGGACTTTATATCCTCAGGAGGAGGAGAGGAGGACTTTATATCCTCAGGAGGAGGAGAGGAGGACTTTATATCATCAGGAGGAGGAGAGGAGGACTTTACATCATCAGGAGGAGGAGAGGAGGACTTTATATCATCAGGAGGAGGAGAGGAGGACTTTATATCATCAGGAGGAGGAGAGGAGGACTTTATATCCTCAGGAGGAGGAGAGGAGGACTTTATATCATCAGGAGGAGGAGAGGAGGACTTTATATCCTCAGGAGGAGGAGAGGAGGACTTTATATCATCAGGAGGAGGAGAGGAGGACTTTATATCCTCAGGAGGAGGAGAGGAGGACTTTATATCATCAGGAGGAGGAGAGGAGGACTTTATATCATCAGGAGGAGGAGAGGAGGACTTTATATCATCAGGAGGAGGAGAGGAGGACTTTATATCATCAGGAGGAGGAGGAGAGGAGGACTTTATATCATCAGGAGGAGGAGAGGAGGACTTTATATCATCAGGAGGAGGAGAGGAGGACTTTATATCATCAGGAGGAGGAGAGGAGGACTTTATATCCTCAGGAGGAGGAGAGGAGGACTTTATATCATCAGGAGGAGGAGAGGAGGACTTTATATCATCAGGAGGGGAGGAGGACTTTATATCCTCAGGAGGAGGACAGGATGAGTGTGTTCATCATTTTGAGGTGAATTATACGAGCATGGTGATGAACTTTATCTGACTGGTCTGTGAAACAAACATTGAAGATGTTTACATCAGTGAGTCGATGACATCACTACCCTGACCTCGGGTCATCAGGTGTGTCAGCGACTGGAGTTATTTGGTGGTTTGCTGGTGGACCAGAGTCGACAAACTCAGCTCCAAATAAGTTGAATCGTTCCTTTACTGCTGTTGAGGAATGTGTTTGTCCTGACTGACAGGTGTCTCGGCTGCTCCCACTTCATTCCTGGAGGTTATTCGGGGGGTTTCATGAGAACCACAGACAGTCACACAGTGTCTGTGGTGCTTCAGAGGTTTTCAAAGGGATGTTTTAAGAGCTGGATTTCGGGTTTTTCTGCTAACCACCATTTTCGTCACTTACTGGAACCAGAAAATCCTAATTTGGGCAGCGGGGCCGGGGCCTAGGTGAAGCCGAGGTGGTTCTGGAGGAGGGAAACGAGACGCTGACGCTCTCGAGTGTGTTTTCCTTTAAGAGCGAGACGAGCTTGTTGTTTTAATTTATCTTTTTTTTCTGTTTTCATTTCCGTTTTCTTCGTCTCTCTGTTTGTGTTTGTAGTTTCAGATGAACATGAGGCTCCGCTGTGGTTTATTACTGCTGACCGTACAGGTACACACACACACACACACACACACACACACACGCTGCCTGTGGGTGTGTGTGTGTGCATGAATAGTAATTATGATTAGCATACAGCCAGGGCCACACACAGAGCCACACACACACACACACACACACACACACACACACACACACACACACACATCCAGAAGTATTTCCAAATGAAGGCAGTGTGTGTTTGTGTGTTTAAACCTGCCTCTCTGGTTGACTGAGAAAACAGAAACATTTCTACACACACACACACACACACACATTCCTCATATTATACACACACTCTCACACACACACACACAACAACATAAACACACACAGGTTAATCTGACCTCAACTCTTTCTTAATATCCAGAAATGCTGGCTGAAGTCACGAGCTCACTGTGGACGGATCTACGTAAGAATACGGATCCTTACGTAGATTCGTCCACTGAACGAGTCGGAGAAACTTGTGACGTTGTGTTGACTTTGTGTTGTGCTGCTCGTGTGTCGCTGCCTCCAACAAACAGCTCCGAGACGTGAAACACGACTCAGAGTGAGCAGATGTTTCAGGTGTTCTGATCCGCTCACACCTGATTCTTCTGAAGCTCTTACTGATTCCTTTAAAGTCGTTAGTCTCAATCAGAAAAACACTTTTAGATCTCAGTTCACAACATGCACTGCTCCACTGTGCTGACAGGATTAAGACTCTCTCTGAAAACTCAGCAACATCTAATGTTTCAGTCCCTTTAAACCTTCATCCAGAGGGTTTCCTACATTTAATGATTAAACACGATGATCTGACATCATTGGGAGAATCAATATATCTGAACACCAGGCGCAGAATACTGGAGAAGATAAATAAACAACAAAAAGCTCAAAGATATGAAACTTGCAGAAGTTGTTCACTGGGGAAAGTTATAATGATAGTTTTGATGCTCCTCATATTAATTTAACATTAATTTACCTAAAGAATCTGAAGAATCAATCTGAATGTTACTCTGAGTAAATATAAACTCTGCACTTTGAATTCAACACTCGCTGGAGTGAATCTGATGAAGTGAATCCACATTTTGGAACAATTAAGCCAGTTTTGTAAATTAAAACTGTGCTTGTGTGAGCATGTGTGTGTAAACCAGATGTTTGTAGCGTCATAAAGAGGAAAATATAAATAAATATTATATAAAACTGTGACTGAAAGAATAGTTTGTAGGTTTGCTGCTCACTCGTAGTGTGAGGACGGATCTGTGACTGACTTGTTAGCTCTCGCGCTAAGCTAAACTCATCCAGAACCAGAACCAGAACAAGAACCCGCCTCTGTGTAATCTGACAATCAGCGAGACAAAAAAAAAACACACACAAGGTTTCACTAAATCTGCCGGCCAAGAAATCGTGTTAAGAGTTCTTCACAGACGTATAAATTAAACTCTGTCTCATCTCCTCACCCTTCACCCTGACCCCGGCTCAACCCTGACTCCTCCAGCTCCTCCCCGACACACACACACACACACACACGCACACACACACACACACGCACGCACACACACACACACACACACACACACACAGAGAAACTTACAGCGTCTCCAAACTGTGGAGGCCGTGGAAGCAGTCCGTTCCCATGGAAACGATCCTATTGTTGTTGAGATGCCTATGGAGAAAGAGAGACTGATGGACTAATGAAGCAGACAAAGAGTGTGTGTGTGTGTGTGTGTGTGTGTGTGTGTGTGTGTGTGTGTGTGTCTTTAGAAGGGGCCCCGGGGCCTCTCAAGAAGGTTTTTTTTTCTTTTGGTAATTTCATGCAAATTAGCTTCAAGCCGATTGGACAAAAGAAATGACAGCAGACTTCAATGCTGCCGCGCTGAATGCCATCACACACACACACACACACACACACACACACACACACACACACACACACACACGCACACACACACACAGACAAACAGAAAGTTTTGCATGTTATTAAGGAGCCATTACAGGCAGTCAGGGACACGGTTAAACTTAATGCCGAATGCAGTGACAGCTCCTAGCAACAGTCTGCACACACACACACACACACACACACACACACACACACACACACACACACACACACACACACCCCAACAACAACAACAACAACAACAATATTAACAAGAAGTCTTTCTGTAGGTTCAGTTAATTCTGATGTTTAGGTGTGTTTGACCTCACAGCGTCATCATGTTTCATATAGTTCAGTTAACTGACCATCACAACCAGCTAACTAACTAATGCTAACTAGCTTATAACTTTCTCTTTTCCTACTAACTAAAGACCAGTGAGCGGTGAACTGACCACCATCCAGTGCTAACAATGTCAAACTAATTGGCTAACTAGCTGACTAACACACTGGCTAATGTATGAAATGTAATGTAAACTGAAGCACTAACCAGCTGGTTAATATAATCATCAACATACACTAATAAACATCAATACAAAATGGCTGACCAACTGACTAAACAACCTACTGGCTAACCTGCTATTGAACAACTATTAAATTAACTAAATGACATATTAGTATTCATGGCCAACTTACTGTTGATCAATTGACTGATTGCTATGGCTAACTTACTTGCTAACTATTCAACTTACTGACCAATAAGCTAACAGCCAGTTCTTGCTAACTAAACAGCTAACCAACTGAATAACCTACATGCTAACATGCCACTGACCAGCTAACTAACCCTAATGGCTAACTTACAACTAAACAATTCTTTTAGCCCTCATGGGTAGCTGACTATGGACCAGCTAGCTTATCTTAATAGCTAACTTACTTGTAAACCAAATAACTAACCAACTGACAAACACAGCTGACTTAGCTTAGCTTAGCGTATGTTCTACTAACAGGCTGCTGAATATACCAGCTAACTGACTTAACTTGATTTTAACTTACTGACTGACTAATGTATGAGCTCATTTACTGGCTAAACAATCAGCTAATCTACTAGCTAACTCGTCTCATCGGTTTTATTCTCCTCTACTTTAACTTTCTTCCAGTGGAGAAGTCAAAACTGACTGAATAAGAGGAAGAAAGTCAAAAAGCAGATGTAAGCTCAGAGTGTGTGTGAGTCTAAACACTCCAGATGATTTACAGCCTGTTTAATAA
>NC_051052.1:20920470-21060470 GCF_904848185.1 Acanthopagrus latus
GAAGTGCAGGTTGGTCAGAGCTCCACTGGGCAACACAGTCAGATTATTCATACTGAGGTCGCTGCAGAGAGACAGAGAGAGACAGATTAGTGATGTACAGATGAATAAACCATCATCACACAGGTGTGAACAGGTAAATTTCTGAGGTCTTGTTGCACCGTAATGATATAAAAACAACATCCTGAATTAACGACTCATTAAACACACAAAGTTCATAAAACGGTCTGCTGCCTTCAAACATAGACACTATTCACACGTGTAGAAACATTTAGTTTGACACACACACACACACACACACACACACACACACACACACACACACACAGGACTTCAAAGAGCTGCTGAAAGTCAACACACACCTGAGTGAGAAACACGACAGGAGTGGAAGTTACTGGAAAGAGACGGAAATCAGGAATATGAATGAATGAATGAAACAGAATGGAACTCAGCCGAGCTCATTACTGAGGACTTTATATCATCAGGAGGAGGAGAGGAGGACTTTATATCCTCAGGAGGAGGAGAGGAGGACTTTATATCCTCAGGAGGAGGAGAGGAGGACTTTATATCCTCAGGAGGAGGAGGAGAGGAGGACTTTATATCATCAGGAGGAGGAGAGGAGGACTTTATATCCTCAGGAGGAGGAGAGGAGGACTTTATATCATCAGGAGGAGGCGAGGAGGACTTTATATCCTCAGGAGGAGGAGAGGAGGACTTTATATCCTCAGGAGGAGGAGAGGAGGACTTTATATCATCAGGAGGAGGAGAGGAGGACTTTATATCCTCAGGAGGAGGAGAGGAGGACTTTATATCCTCAGGAGGAGGAGGAGAGGAGGACTTTATATCCTCAGGAGGAGGAGGAGAGGAGGACTTTATATCATCAGGAGGAGGAGAGGAGGACTTTATATCCTCAGGAGGAGGAGAGGAGGACTTTATATCATCAGGAGGAGGCGAGGAGGACTTTATATCCTCAGGAGGAGGAGAGGAGGACTTTATATCCTCAGGAGGAGGAGAGGAGGACTTTATATCATCAGGAGGAGGAGAGGAGGACTTTATATCCTCAGGAGGAGGAGAGGAGGACTTTATATCATCAGTAGGAGGAGAGGAGGACTTTATATCCTCAGGAGGAGGAGAGGAGGACTTTATATCATCAGGAGGAGGAGAGGAGGACTTTATATCATCAGGAGGAGGAGAGGAGGACTTTATATCCTCAGGAGGAGGAGGAGAGGACTGAGTTTTGCTTTGTTTTGTGTGAACTGTTCCTTTAAGAGTCACGCTGTCCAGGTGAACTCATATTCTCTGTGAGCTCAGGTGTGTTTCTGACCGGCTGTGTGTGTTCTTCTTCTTCTCCTTCGCAGACATGACGTTCCTCCGCCGCTCTTTTCTTCTCTTATCTGCCCTCGTCTGTTTTCTGCTCTTTGTGTGTCTGATAACCATCAGCAGCGTCTGAGCGCTCAGGACGACTCGGCCTGAGAGGAAACAGACGGTCTCTGTCTCACAGCTGAGGGCGTGTCTGCAGCTCAATATGTCGCTTGTTAAGGAACTTTCTCAACACCCCATAAAGCCTGTTAATGTGTGTGTGTGTGTGTGTGTGTGTAGCTTTACAACATTGTCGACAGGTAGTCTACACACACACACACACACACACAAAACACACAGAGAAACACACACACGCACAGCAGGTTTGTTTGGACTTATTTCAGCAGAATGTTCCTTTACTCTGACCAGACTAACAGTGTTACGGCTGATTGGCTTTTACTGCTTCAACACACACACACACACACACACACACATGCACACACACACAGAGTTATGTATTACTACCTCACAGTATTTATATACATGTGTGTTTTCAGACAGTCGGGTGTTCATTACCCAGACCGAGCGCTCCGTAATGTTCTCTACATGTGGTCGCATATCTTAACAGTGACACAAACATCCAGATTTACACAAGAAGCTTCGTGTGTTTGTTTGTTATTTCAAACGTTTTGCACAGAAAAATATTTATGAGACTTTGAACCAAGTTAACTGACGGCAGAAAAGCTTCATTTGGAGAGTTTGCTAGTTATTCTGCTAACTGCAAGCTTTTTTAGCAGACTTTTCAGAACTGAAACTTTGCTCCTCTAATAATAAATGTATGTTAGCTTCTGGCTATGTTGGCTAAAGCTACATCTTCACAAGTAGCTTCACACATAGCTTAGTGTCCTGTTAACTGATGTTGGATCAACATTAGCTACGTTAAGTTAGCTTTAGAACCTGTTAGCTAATTTTAAATGACATATAGGTTGTAAAACTTTTGTGTCCTGTTAGCTGATGTTGGACCACTGTTAGCTTTGCTCCTCTAATATAGCGTTAGCTTCTTGCCCTGTCAGCTAGCTACAGCTTAGTGTGCTGTAAACTGATGTAGGATCAACATTAGCCACGTTAAGTTAGCTTTAGGACCTGGTAGCTAATCTTAAATGACATGTAGCTTTGCAAACTTTAGTGTCCTGTTAGCTAATGTTGGGTTAATGTTAGCTTTGACATCTAAAGTTAACTTATAACACTTATTAGCACCTTTTATCTTAGCTTAGCTTTGTGTCTACCTTGCTAGCCAGGTGGTTTAACGGAGTTTTGTTCTCTGTTAGCTGATGTTGGATTGATATTAGCTTTGCCATCTAACATTATGTTAGCTCAGAGTTTTGTAAGCTAATGTTAAATTATGTCTCGCTAAAGAAAACAGCTTTGTGTCCTTCAGGCTGATCAATCAATCAATCAATCCTGGATTAATAATTTGTTAATTTACTCAAATCTCTACTCAAACGTATGACTGTCATGCTGTTCCTTGTCATGTTAGCTGCTAATTGCTAACTACATATACAGAGTCGTCCCTTTTTTTGTACTGTGCAGTTGTTTATGCTCAGAGTTTGTGTTGTGTTTTGATTCCTTCAGTCCTGAGACACGAGACAGTTCTGCATTCAGAGACGCACATAATACTGTAATGATGATGATGATGATGATGATGATGATGATAGCGGTGGCAGTTGTGCTTCGACAATAAAGGAAATACCCGACACTGATTACCCTGCTGAATGAGACCCATGATGTCATACGTGACCTCACGAGCAACAATCATATCAACGGCTCGATGCTTTCAAACGGCAGAGCTTTTATTTTGAAGCAGCTGGTTTCAGCAGGTTCAAGTCAACGTTTGTGTGTTTCAACATTTGGTGAACGAGAGATTTGTGTTGGTGAACAGAGACGCAGAAGAAACGACCGAGGAGACGATTAGATGGAGCGACTGTCACGACCCACAAAGAGCAAGTTCAGAACAATGTGACGTAAGAAAAGTACAAGAAGAGTGAATGAAGTAAAACATTTTGTGAAACATTTTGGTTGTAAATTCGTGTAAAAGATTTATTTCAGGAATGAAGTTAAAAATGCAGGAACGAGTCAGTATTTGAAAGATTAAAGCCGTAATATTTAGTGAATAAAGTCAATAATCTACAAGAAAAATATCTACTTGTAATGTTTTGAATATTACACATTTATATAAAAATATATAATATCACAAGTAAAAGCTGTATTAATTTGAGACCTTATTCAAAAAACTTTATATTTATGACTGGAGTCAGAATGTTTTGCTGGTTGAGTTGTGAATAAATGAAAAACTGTAAGTAAAACAGTTCAACTGTAATATAATAAGATTAATATCCCAAAAGTCACAATTTTATTAGAAAAAGCTAAAAAGTATTTCAGGGAAAAAAGTATTCTTTTAAAGGTTTATTGAGAAAAAAGTAAAAATATCTTGAGATAAGTTGTATTTCATGAGTAAAGTTGGAAAAAAGTCAAATAAAACAAAAAAATCTATGAGAAAAAAACTATATATTTCACATTGGAGTTGAAATGAAAAGAAATAATCCTGATATATTGATCTTAAAATAATTTTTGGGGTAAAATTATAAACAAACAAAAAGGTTGTAATATTTTGAGACCAAATTCTGAATTTCACACAAGAAAATAATCATATTTTTTACAATTGGAGTCAGAATATTTTGAGATTTAAGTTGAAATATCTTGTGAATAAAATCAAAATAACAGAAGACAAAGTTATATTTCATGAGTGAACAACTGGAAAAAAAATCTATGGGAAAAAAGTTTTGCGATGAAATTTAGTTAAAAGACAAAAACTCAAATTTTTCAGATGAACTCTGAATATTTTGAGCTTCATTATCATTTATTATAATTCTTTTGTGATTCATGAGACGACGGTTTAAAGTAATTCCACCTTTTTATCATCAGACATGTTTTCAGGCGTCAGAACTGATCCTGGAGCAGATTTCAGGCCCGTCGAGTGTTTCGGGTTGAGCTCGTTGAACTGATTCAAGTTTTCATCCGGACCGAAGAGAGAAAGACGACGGACAAAAGGATGAAAGAAGCCGAACACATCAGACGTGTCGTGTGTTTCTCTCCCTCCTCGTAATGACTTAGATGAAGCTGTGTGTGCGTGTGTGTGTGCATGTGTGTGTGTGTGTGCGCGCGCGCGTGCACGCTCTAACTGATGGATATCAGACGATTATTCAAATGGCCGCTGCCGCAGAAAGACAAACTCTGTGGCAGGAGAGAAAAGAGAGTTGTGTAGTTCGCAGGCGTAGTGTGACAGCGAGGCCTCTCTCCGGTTTTGTCCTCTTTCATTCTTTCTCTCCGTCTTTCTTTGAGTCTTTTCGGGGGCGGGTCGGCGGGGGGCCCCCCGGGGCGAGCGGAGGCAGGGGGTTTATTCCCTGATCCGTCCCGTCAGTCTGCGCCGCCTCGGCCCAAAGAAAAAGATACCACCGGGGTAAACAACAGCTCCGAGTGTGTTTCTGTGTGACGGACACACAAACAAACAGACTCTGCTGGATTCTCAGCGTCTGCACTGAGACGAGCTGGAAGGTTTAATTGTGTCCACATCGACCGTTACGGCCCGTAAAAGGCCCGATACGATGTTAGACGAGCCCGAGTTATAAAACATCTGCAAAGACAGTTTCTCATTGTGTTTGACAGCCAGAGACCACTGTTCAAGGCTGCGCTTCAACATTAGTGAGCAGGTAGTTTTAACTCGGGACATTTTCCAGCTGTGTTTGTGGCGACAAAGACGGATGCTTTTAGCGAGACGTCAGATATTTCTGTTGTGCTTAAGTTGACAAAACTTGATATTTTAAATGTGACAGCAGGAAAGTTTGAGACAAAAATCTGAATATTTGTAACAAGACGTCAGGACGTCTCCAGCTGAGTTTGTGTTTTTGAAGGTAAATATTATTTTTTATGCATCAGTGGTGACAAACTAGGTGATTTTAATTAGAGGTCGGGGAAACATCAGTTTCGTCTCCAGCTGAATTTGTGGCGAAGAAAACTGGACATTTTTGACAAGATGTTGGATATTTCTGCTTGTTTAAGGCGACAAAACTTGAGATTTTAAATGTGAAGCTCGGACATTTCCAGCTGCGTCCCTGATGACTAAACTGGGTGATGTCATCGAGACACTGGGACATTTTCCAGACGTGTTCGTGGAGACAACACCAGGTTTCTCTGAGCGGACTTCAGGACGTTTGCAGCCGTGTTTGTCACGATGAAACCAGGTGTGTTTGTTCGGACACCTGGACATGTTGAAACAGAGACTGTGGAGATGAAATCATTGTAAACTGGAAACAGGATGTTTCTGTCCAGCCTGAAGAGAGAAAAGCTCCAACACAGTCACTCTGACATCGCCAACATTTATTCTGCCAATCGAGTTGGAAAAACAGACCCGAGCTTCACGTAAACTACAACACGTCTGCTCGTATCGTGTTTCTCAGCTGGTTTCTCCCTCAAAACAAACACGAGAACCACAAGAGAAGATTCAGATGCGATCACACGACGTCGGGAGGATTGTGTGTCGCTGTTTGGTTTGTAAAGTCTCACACATCGTTAACTTCTGCAGCTGCTCGGCGTCACCTCGTCTGACCTCTCTCACGACCTCGCAGGACGACAGGTAGTCCGTCTACCTGTCTGAGGTGTTTGGACTACCTGTGTGTGTGTGAGCTGGACCGTGGCGTCCTCCTGATGAAGGCTCATCGCTCTCTCTCACTCGGACTCCATCCATCCTGACGTCCAAACACCCGGGACAGGTAGACGCTCCACCTGCGTCCCTCCGAGGTCACGAAGGAGGTCGAGAGGTTCGTCTGTCACGAAACTGCGAAGAAACTACAAACCTCCAGCGATCAGGAGCGAGCGAGAGGCGACCAGAAGGTGAGCAAAGGCGGTGACATCAGCTGTGGGCCGTCCAACATGGCTGCCAAAGAGGGCGGGGCCGAGAAAATCCTTCGTATGTACATCGGCTCATTCATCACCGCCAAGCTAAATGCATTCCTGTACTGCTGCTGTCAGTCAGACGCAGAATAGAGACTTACAGCCCATTCACACTGCAGACAGCTCTGCTTAGGCATGCAGCACACACACACACACGCACACACACACACACACACACACGCACGCACACACACACACACGCACACACACGCACGCACACACACACACACACGCACACACGCACACACACACACACACGCACGCACGCACGCACACACACACACAAAGGACAGACAGACAGAAGGAGGCTGTAAGCCGACCCTCCCTGACGTCCGTCCGTCCGTCTCAGATCAGTAACTGTTGCCTTTTCTGAGAAAGTTCTTCTTTAAAAGTTCTCACAACGAAGCAGATACATCAAACACACGCACGTCCTCCGCTGACTGGACGGCACCACTGCAGTGACCCGCCAGAACCTCGTCAGTGAAACTCAAGGAACCAAGAACCAATAAAAGCTCATCAGAATATCCTGAACCTTCCTCCAGAACTGCTAGAACCTCCTCAGAGCTCCAAGCACCTCTCCTCCTTTCGGATGAAGGTGGTTCAGATTCTGGTTCGGAGCCAGCGCCTCCTCTGGAACCAGTTCTTTGTGTTCTGACAGCTGAAGAATCGGCTCAGTCAGGAAAACTCTGCACTTTGCTGGTTCAGAACAGAAAACCACTTCTGTCAGTCACTCAATCTTTATTTATACAAAACACACCTTCAGGCAGGTAGACCAGGTAAACCCCAGCCGGGCCGAGTCAGACCGAGCAGAACCAGGCCGGCAGGAGCAGAGATGGAAACGACCAGCTCACTGTCATTTCACCTGACGATTTTACTTTTAACGTGTAGAAAAATTGTATTTCTACTCGAGTAAAGTATCCGATTACTTCCTCCGGCGCTGCCAGGTTTTGTGATGGGTTTGTGTGGCGCTGGTGACGAGACGCAGGGACCGACCCGGCAACTCTCCAGAACTCACAAACGCTCACAGAAACTCCTTGAAGTTCTGTTGGATTCAACTCCTGATTGGAGCTTTAATAAAGACACAAAGAGCCTTTGATCGACTCTGTGTGTGTGTGTGTGTGTGTGTGTGTGTGTGTGTGTGTGTGTGTGTGTGTCCATCTGCCTGTCTTAGACAAACTGTAAGGAAAGTGCTTTCACTCACACACACACACACACACACACACACACACACACACACACACACACACACAGCTTGTCTGAATAGAAGAAGGTTTTTCTTTAATGAGAGTGAAATTTAAATCCTGGACATTGTGCTGCTTTTAGACCACAGCCAAGACGGGCAGGTTCTCCTTACACACACACACACACACACACACACACACACACACACACACACACACACACAGCCCAGCGCAGTGATGTAATGCTTTTTGCCAGGGCTGAAACATGTCGAGTATCGAGGCCGGTCACCTGCTGTGAGGTGAAATGGATTTGAATTAGTTTTAGTGTTTGGACTTTACACTCAAGTAGAAACACTGAAAACTTCTCTGACACTTTTGTTCAGGGACCAGAACCGAAGCCCGGTGGGCCAACGGGGAGCGTCACAAACATTTCATCATGAAAAACACGATTTCAGTCAAACAGAATGAATTTCTTCAACACTTTCTACCTGATTTAACAAAGACGAGTTGATCTCATGTTTGATATGAACACTGAATGTGTCTGTGGATCACTGAGGGAACAAACCTGATGACATCATGACCTGATGACATCATGACCTGATGACATCATGACCTGATGACATCATGTCAACGTGAAGAATAATAAATAATAAACAGTCAATTTATTAAATCTGTCTGTGTTGTAAACAACATTAAATACAGATCAGCTGCTTCAGTATCTACAGACAACATGATCAGAGAGGCAGAACATCATCAGACTGAGAACCTCTGGAACTCTGTAGAACCTCATCAGCAGCCACTAGAACCTCCTCATGGAGAACACATGGAAGCTTTCAAGAACCACTGCACCTCCCTCCAGTGCGACAAGAACCTTACACAACGTTCAGACCTTATCAAGCTTCCTCTGTGGAACCTTTTCATGGTGGACACCTGAAACCTTTCAAGAACCACTGCGACTCCCTCCAGTGCTCCCAGAACCTTACACAACGTTCAGACCTTTTACAGAACCCATGGAACCTCTCAAAACCTCCAGGAATCTTTATAATTACCCACTGAGCCTCTGCTAAAAACCCTCTTCACGGAGGACTCCTGGAACTTTCTGAAAAACCACCTGAACTTGTCCAAGTGGTTTTTCTCTTTAAGAACCAACAGATCTTCAGATGCTGAGGCTGTGGGACGGCAGCCGACCCGTCGACCCGACAAGTTGGGACTGTGAATCCAACCTTCAAGTTGTTCTTCTCACAGAGATACAGAACTTTATTTATAAGGTCTGAACATTTAGGATCTGTGAGGTCCTGGAGAACTTGGACGGGTCGCAGTGGTTCTGCAGAAGAAGAAACAAGGACTCCATCACCGTGTGTGTGTGTGTGTGTGTGTGTGTGTGTGTGTGTGTCTACATCTCAATCTCTTCACCAGCACCTGAACAGCGTGACAGAGATAAACACACCGGACAGGTGTTCTGATTCGCACGACTGCAGAACAACATGCACACACACACACACGCACGCACACACACACACACACGCACACGCACACACAGCCCTGGGTTTGGACTCACAGGTACGATGTGAACACGCTCAGGTTGCTCGGAACCTCCCGGAGCCCCAGGTCCGAGCAGTCGACCCGGTGCAGCAGCCCGTCCACCTCGCACCGACAGCGGTCCGAGCAGCCGGTTCCGTCCCGGTCCTCGGAGCTGTTCCGTCCCGCCGCCGTCCTCTCCACGGCGGGCACCGCGGAGCTCCGCATCTCCACCGCGGCCACGGAGCTCCTGAGCCCGGCCGAGAGCACTGCAAAGGCGGCCAAGAAAGCCACACACCCCGGCATGTGTCCCGCGGGTCGTGCTCCAAAGTCTCCGGTCCAACAGGAGAGAAAACACAAAGAGACGCAGAACTGCAGCCTGCGGTCCGGACCACGGTGCGGTACTGGACTCTGGTTCTGAGGAAGTTCTGTGAGCTGGACTCAGAGCTGCGCACACACCAGAACACACAGAACTCTGAAGTTCAAGCTGGTCTGAGTCCAGGCTGCACGCGTGGAGCAGAGAGGAGAGTGTGTGTGTGTGTGTGTGTGTCCCTCTGCTCACACTACAACTGTGTGTCAGCCCCGTTCATTTTTATATGGTCTGTCACTGTGTGTGTGTGTGTGTATGTTCCAAAATAAACAAGACACACACTGAATTAATTATTAACTCATCGTCAGGAGCGAATAAACATAAAATAAGTAAAATAACAAAATAAACAGAACTTTAATAATTTATTAATAATAAAATGTTTTTTATTGTTTAAAAAAACAAATTCACACTCAGAATTTTAATATTTACAATATTAATGAGATAATAAAACAATTTCCTCTCCATCAGTGAATAAACTGACGTCCCAGAGGCTAGAGCAGTGGCAGGGTCCGCCACATGTAAACACAGTTGTCAGTTTGTTTATTCGGTCATGAAAACAAAGACAGTTTGATTATTTAGTTTGTGCTTCTTCTTATTTACATTTTCTTCAGCAAAACTACAGACTGCTCCTTTAACAGTCTTCTGCGGTCACAACCTGATCTCAGATCTGCTGTGAGACGAGTCGTATGGATCCATCTGAAGGTACATTTACTTAGTTACATCCCATAATCGTAACTCATCAAAAGACGGCGATTAAATGTGTTTCTCTAATTGTCAAAACTTTAAGTTTAAGAGATGGAGTCAGGAGGTTGTTAGCCTAGCTTAGCATAAAGACTGGATGCAGGGGGAAACTGCTAGCCTGGCTCTGTCGATGTGATAAAAACAAACACCTGCCAACACCTCTAAAGCTCACTGATTACCAGAATGTAGTGAAGTCGAGGTATAAATTAATCTCAAAATAAATCAGTTTCTCAAAATGTTTATTATAAATTCAGAGTCTGAGGCTGGAGGTTGTTAGCCTAGCTTAGCATAAAGACTCAAAGACTGGGCACAGGGTGCGTTCTCTTCAAACTAAAGCTTGCTGACGAACAGTTTATGTAATTAGATCACACATTACGACTTTTAGACTGTAGTTAATGTTGTGAAACATCACAGTTTGGTTTATTATGAACATTTCATGTGCTGAAATGAACCAACAGGCTCGTTTTCGTCTGTCGTCTCCGGCCAGGTGTTCAGTCACCAACCTCAAAAATCAATTAACGTGACGTAACGTGTCCTAAAATCATACCGGCGACGCTACACAAGGAAAAACACGACACGACCGGCTCGTTTGTTTCACCGTCTGGTGTTCACGTCCTGCCTTCGCTCTCTTCTCGCTGTGTGTTCGGGCTCCACCAGCTCCTGAAGGAAACACCTGTCTGTGTCTGTTCACCTGAGCAGGTGAGTACAGTGAGTTCATCAGAGCAGAAGAACCACTGAGACTGAACCGGACAGGAAGTGGACCTCAAAACCAGAACCAGGAGCTAAAAGAAGCTAACAAGAGTTTGTTTGTCGCAGCTTTAACCACACTCACACACACACACACACACACACACACACACACACACACACACACACACACACACTGAGCTCTGGTTAATGATTGGTTCTCTGACTTCCTGTGAGTTTGTGTGTTATGGAAGTAAGACAGAGACTCTTTCTGTTATATATGTTAGATAGAGGGTGTGTGTGTGTGTGTGTTGGGGGGGGGGGGCAGATAAAGGTGAGATATGAAGATCGTTATCTCACACACACACACACACACACACACACACACACACACACACACACACACACACACACACACACACACACACAGGTTGCACTGAAGCCATGATGCAACTGTTGACAGTGTGAGTCAATCTGTCTAAAACAACAGAGAAGTTCGTCTCAGATCCTTTGAATTTATGCTTGAGTAAAACTAAAGATATCATGTTAAACTCGCCCACATGAGTAGAACTCAAGTAAAAGTAATAAAGTGAATGTATTACATGTACTTATAACCTAAAAGAACAACTAAATGTAAATAAAACATAAAACAGTATTAAAAAAAATCTGATGCAGCAAGTAATCTGCAAAGTAACTAGTAACTAAAGTTGTAAAATAAATGTAGTGGAATGAGAAATACCATATTTACCTCCAACATGTGGTGAAGTGGACGTGTAAAGGAGCAGAACTTAAATAAAATACTCAAATTAAGTACAAATACCTCAAAATTGTACTTGAGTAAATGTACTTAGTTACATCCCATCATTGACAGTACAGACATGTGTTGATCTCATGTAAGTCACCAGAAGACAGAAAATAAATGTGTTTCTCAAAACGTCAGAACTTCTGCTGAGGAGTCAGAATTGGAGTCAGGAGGTTGTTAGCCTAGCTTAGCATAAAGACTGGAAACAGGGGGAAACTGCTAGCCTGTCCCGTCAGAAGTTTAAAAATACGCCTACTAACACCTCTAAAACTCACTAATTATCATGTTGACCTCCAGATAAATGGTGTTAACCAATGCAAAAAACCTCCAGTGAGGCAAAAATGGTTCATATTCATTTTAAATGCACTTTAAATACTAGCTAACTGTAGCTATTATATATCCTACCAGTTTTCCAGGGCCTTCATGTGAGAGAAAGTGTTGAAATGAAAGCTCGAGCGTCAGAAATCAGCACAAAACAAACACAAGTTCAAAGGATTCACTGTGTCTCAATTAAAATAAAAATGAAAAACACAATTATTCACGGTAAAATCTTGTGAAACTGCTAATAAATACATGAATTAATATAAATCATCAAAAGATAGCAATCAAGAAATCTTAAAACTTCAAGAAACCCTTGTGAGATTCAAGGAATCTCCTCAAGGACCCTCCTGGAATCTCCTGGCCAACATCTTGATTCAAGGATGTTGAATCAATTCTAAATAATTGAGAAATAAATGATCCAACACGTTAATAGTATTATTCATCACCAGCTTTAATGTTTCTGAAGCTTCTGTTTGTTCCTCTGTGGTCAAATCTCCAGTCTGACTCTGACCTCTAGTGGCCGATCAGCTGTACTGCAGCCAGACAAACAGAAGAAAGAGTTAAGATGTTAAAGGTCATTAAACTAAGAAACTAACTGGCTTTATGTGAAGGTTTGAAGAGGCATCAAGGGGTCACTGAACCCTTCATTCATCATCTGATCATGTTTGATATAATCAATGACCAAAAACACAAGTGAGAGCACATGAAGCCACATTAATGAGGAGCATCATGGACGCCAGGATGTGATGTGTGAAGTATGAAGCTGAACATAAAGTCTCTAAACTCTGTCAAACCTCGGTCACATGTGTCTCGGACCATGATGCACTGCTGCTGCTGTCATGTGGACTTCCATCAACAACAAGCTGATGACTTTATCTTCCAGGTCAGTAACTTCCTGGAAAGATTTATTTCAATTTGATATAAATTTAGGGGAAAAATAACAATTCAATTTACAGAAAAGTTCATTATTATATGTTGATTTACTGACACTGTTTCTCCATGTGTGTTGATTAACTTTTTATTTTTGCCACAAAATTCACACAGTCCACAGTTCATTATATAAACATCTCCACATTCTTTTAAAAAGATCTAAACATGAATAATAAAGATTATTCGTACTTGGTGAGAACAAAAATAACAAGAAAACAACAAGAAAACAACACGTCAACAAACACTTTATAAAAGACGCACAGCTGACCTGCAGTTCATTGACTAAACAAGTCTGTTCTAAAAACAATTAATTGTACCTTATTAACTAACTTTGTCTCTAACATTAGTTGAAGTAGTTTCCAGGACATTTTGGAGACATTGTTGGGAAATTTAAGACCAGTAGAATAACTGAACAATTAAGTATTTTCCATCATGAGAAAGTATTTAGAGATTCGTCCGTGACCTTTGACCCCTGCTGATCTGATCTGTCCTGCACAGCTCTCATGGTCAGTGTCCACTGAAGCTTCTGAGGAGGGAACATAAAGAAATACACAAATCATCAAGACTCTGAAATAAGCTGCATAAACAGGAAGAAGTAAACAGAATAACACACATGTTTTTATAATACAAGGACTAGAAAATGACCAAAATAAGGAAATAAGTGAATGTGCATCACACACAAAGTCCTTCACTGTGATTACTACACAGGAAGAGTGATGATTGTTTCTGGGGTTCGTCTGTGTTAAGACTGAAACCTCCTCCAGCAGCACCTCCAGCAGCACCTCCTCCAGCAGCAGCTCTGACAGCAGCAGCACCTCCAGCAGCAGCACCTCCAGCAGCAGCACCTCCTCTAGCAGCAGCTCCTCCAGCAGCAGCACCTCCTCTAGCAGCAGCTCCTCCAGCAGCACCTCCAGCAGCAGCACCTCCAGCAGCAGCTCCTCCAGCAGCAGCACCTCCAGCAGCAGCACCTTCTCCAGCACCTTCTCCAGCAGCAGCTCTGACAGCAGCAGCACCTTCTCCAGCACCTCCTCCAGCAGCAGCTCTGACAGCAGCACCTCCAGCAGCAGCACCTCCTCTAGCAGCAGCTCCTCCAGCAGCACCTCCTCCAGCAGCAGCACCTTCTCCAGCAGCACCTCCTCCAGCAGCAGCTCTGACAGCAGCCCACTACCTCATCATGTGACGCTGCAGAGAGCAGAGAGAAGCACAGAGCTCTCACTCTGCTACGGCTTCTGAGCACCACCTCCAAGGCTGGCCGATCACTCTGAGTGCGGTCAACAAATAACTGAAGAGAAGAGTCCAGAGTTGAGTCTGAGCTTTATAGAAACGAGACTGAATAAGTAATGTTGAGGGGAGACATTGTGTTGGGGACGGATGCTAGCGACGTGTTGAAAAGGGAGTGGGGTGTCTGCGCGTTGTGCTCCAAGAGCGGAGTGATGCGTCTTCTCGAACATAGACGATCTTCGCCGGAGCTAGCCGGCTAACTGCTAACGCAAAGAGACGCCATTAGTTGGGTGAAAAGCAGGCACTCACATCAGGCTGAAAGGGGAAGTAGCTCACTGTTTAGACACGTTTCCCTCACAGCTGCTGGCAGATATTGACACAAGTCGGATTCGCGTGTGCTGTCGACGTGTTCTGGTTCTGATTTTAGCTGTTTTTCTAAAGTCGGAAGCTGATGTGAGCTACGCAGGACTTCAGTTCCGACTGGGTTAGCATTAGCAGCGCTAGCTTGATAAGGCTTGTTTTGATAAGAAAAAACAAAAAACCGGAGGACTTCTTTAACTGACTGCCAGCTATGGCGGCAGGAGGGACGGGCAGCAAAACCTACTCGTTCAAGGTTGTGCTACTGGGGGAAGGCTGTGTGGGGAAGACGTCGCTGGTGCTGCGATACTGCGAGAACAAATTCAACGACAAACACATCACAACTCTACAGGTAAGACACCCAGGAAGCTGTAGCTAGCGCGGGTTAGCCTAGCTAGCTAGCAGGCTAAAGTGACAGTTAATAGCGCTGTTGGGGAATCAAAGCTCAGGGCGGAGGAGGTGGAGGTGGAGGTGTTGTGTCGGGGTGGGGGTGTTTGTGTTGCTGTCACTTGTGTGTATGTGTGTGTGGACGCGTGTTGCGCAGCCCGAGCCGTCCCGGGAGAGCGGGGCTATTGCGAAACAGAGCGGGTGTTGTGGCTGAAACCGGAGCTGCCCGTCTGTCCGGGATTATCCGGGGTGACGGAGGTGAGAGAGCCGAGCGGCCACAGCGGAGCCTCGACATGAATACCTGCCGAGGAATACACCTGTCCTGTGCTTTAACCCCGCTCACATCAACAGAGGGGATCTGTCACACACACGGGCAATAATCAATGTTTGTCTCATCAATAATTAACACAGTCCTCGGCCTCAATTCAGAACACGAAGCCGCTGATGGTGATCACAACAACACCGGTGCTGCCCTCATTATGACGTAATTAACACAGTAACTTAAAGTACTTTTACTCACAAACTGTATTCAAGTACAACTGGGAGGTATTTTAGAACCAGGCTGATTTCTTGTCGGTACAGATTTATTTGCTAATATACATTTTTTTTTTTTTTTTTTGGCAATGACATTTAACTTTGTACATTTCAAAAACTTGTGTACAAATTTTAGCAAACAACAATTCATATTTGCATAAGTGATAAAAAATGGGTTGTTAAACATAGTCAAAAATCAAACTATTTCCTACTCGTATTTTATGTTTTTTGTGTGATTTCAGGTCCAATTTGTTAATTCAGTATGTCAAAATAAAAAAAAAATAACAGTTCAGTCACACAGGTGAGGTTGTGCTGAAAAATATGACACCAAACAAGGCGAGGTGAAGAGTATTTATGTTTAAATATAATGTTAAAATCAAAAGTAGTCAATTACTATTACTGAGTTCTGGGTTGGAGTCAGGAGGTTGCTAGCCTAGCTTAGCATAAAGACTGGAATCAGGGGGAAACTGCTAGCCTCTCCCTGTCTGAAGTTTAGAAATACGCCCACCAACACTTCTGAAACTCACCAATTATCTTGTTGCCTTCCAGAAAAATGGTGTTAACAGACACAAAAACCTCCAGTGAGGCGAAAATGTACTTCATGTTCAAATGAAATGCATCTTAGCCAACCATGGATTATAAATCTTACCAGCTAGAAAACTTTAATCAGTGATTTATGTCAGTGAAGCACCAAACAAACACAAGTTCGTAAGATTCACATTGTGTCTCAGTTGAAATCAAATGAAAAGAGTCAGACTGATTAATTTTTTTCTCTCTGTATGTTTTTTTGTACTGATCCCTTTAAGGTGCAGTACGTAAGAACTGACCACATGTCAGATTCCTCCTCCAGCACAGTAAACTTTCACATTAACTTCATCCAGCTCAGTTGTCAGCACTTGTGAGTCCACACAGGAACTACTGACCCGGTTCCTGCTTCCCTCAGGCAAACTAGCCGTCTGTGATTTCTATCTGAAGTGTAACGTTGTTCATCACTGACGGCACATTTCACGCCATGAATGTGGAGACGGAGAGCAGCACCAGTTCGCTGCACACATCAGCTGGATCGTAGCAGGTTGATTTGGACTTGTGTGGGAACTGGGTATTAGCCTTGTAGCTAGTGGTCCAGACCAATCCCCATGGACACCGCCGGGCTTTGAAGCCGGTATTAGTTTCAACTGTAGTTACATCATCAGATGATGCACCGCTTGTCCCATAAGACAACATCGTGAAAGAAGCGTCTGTAAAACGGCGGATACATTTGAAATGACTGGTTCTGACAGGAGCCAGTCGGTCCAACAGAAATGTGGGAGGTCTAAAAGAGCCACACGATTAAACTGTTTCATCTCTGCTTGAGATAGTCGGGCACTAAACCTGAAGTCAGCCAGATCAGTCACCAGAAGGTTCTAGTGCGCCGACTCTTGTACGATCTCTGATTGTCGTAACACAGATTTCAGCAGCGAGAATTCAGTAACGATTAACATCTCCAGTGTTTAATTGTGTCGTATTACCTGCGACCCTCAACTGGCCTCAGACAGGAATGTAATACTGGCTTTAAGAACAAAACCTCTGTCTTAAAAGTACTGAATTTCATCACAGAGGTGATCCTCACTTCTCTGATAAACCACAGAATAACTACCAAATAGAAGTTGAGTTTCATTTCCTCCTCTGTCCTCTGGAACAGGTGCACACTGTCTGTTTCTCTCAGAGCTTCATCAAACCAACACTTTCAGATCTCAGCTCCTCATATTCAGTCTGTTCAGAGGATAATCTGCTTTAAACTGAAGATCTTTAAGTTTCAGACAGCTGAAGACACCATAATGAACTATTCTGACATTTTACAGACTGAACAGTTGAAAAAATTGTTTTTCACAGATCAATCAGTAATGAGTCAAATAAAAGCTCTGATTTGTGAGCTGCAGGTGTGTCTGCAAACAGAGCTGACATACCTGCAGACGTCAGCGAGGGTGGAGCTCTCATCGGCGTCATTATAATGTTTTATAAAACACCAGTTCATCCACATCCAGCCACGCAGACTGGTGGGCGTCGAACCATTAAAAGGAAACTGGTTTCCTCCTGTGTGTGTGAGCGGTGACTGAAACAAGTCTGTTGTTGTTGCTGCTCCTCATCTCTGCTGCAGGCTACGTTAGCTGCTACTAGCATAACAAACCCTGAATCCCCAGCTGAACTCGTAGTGCTCGAGTTGCCTTGTGGGTAATGTAGGCAGCAGGTTTGGAAACGGAAGAAGGAGCAACATGTGGAATAAAAGAGACGACAACTCTGTTTCTGCTAGTTCGGATTTAATCCTTTTTTCCGATGAAGTAATAATAGTGAAATGCTAATTCTGACTGCTAACGCTTAAACCCATTTCTCTACATCAGGGGTGTCAAACTGATCCAGTAAAGGGCCACGTGGCTGCAGGTTTTCATTCCAACCAAGCAAGAACACACTTGATTTGGATCAGGTGTGTTCTTGCTTGGTTGGAATGAAAACTTGCTCTACATAATGATGACCCGTAACTGAACTGTGAGATCAGGATGTACGTTCCTCTAAAAGAACCTTTGATCCATAACTTAAAATCTTCAGCTATTATTTTCATATTCATATATGTGCCTACCTAAACTGATGAACGTATTAATAATCATGTAACTGTTCAGTCAGTTTGCCCCCTGTAAGCTTTACATTTAATCCAGCACGGTTCACCTCTGAACCGGCTGAATGACTTGTGCCATTATTTTGCAACAACTTGACTTGATCCTGGTTTCTTTTCGACAAGTTGATACAATATTTACCAAATATAAACCAGAGTTCAGCAGAAAGCCTTCCATGATTCCACATGAAACACAAACGATTGAAATTCAGTTTGTTACTACTTTTGTTTGGTTTTAGAATTCTGTCCAGAGTGAACCCTCTCCACGGACAAATCAATAAAGGATCTCTGGTAGTAGTATCAGTTCAGGTCTTCCTCTGTGAGCAAACTTTCTTTTGTTTTTGAATTTATTGAAAGAAATAGAAAGCTTATTATGATTGATTAGGGTCCCTTAATAACTTAATAACTGCACGTTCATCTCACACAAAGGGAATCCTTGATAAAAGTGGCTGTCCAGTGAAAATCTTCTACCTCTAACTTCACAAACTTCTAGACATTTAAGAGTTTTAGGAAAAATATCTTGAAAATCCTCACATGTGGCCTCAAGGTCCGTTTAGCAGCGGTTCTGGAGCTTTTAGTTTTATCAGCCTTCCAGAATCTTCCAACCACAGATAGAAGTTTTGAAAACTGAAAAATAGAAAGAGTGAGCCCTCTCTGCAAAGATCTCAATGAAGGATCACTGAGAAAGAAACAAACCAACGTCTCGTCATTTTGGGTTATAATTATCAAATTATTAAAGTTAATAATAATGTGTATGATAATGTGATGCATCAGGATGAATAGATTGTTTTATAATCTCGTCGTCGCTCTCTGCAGATTTGCTTCCTCATTTTGTGTCTGTGGATGATGATTTCTTCCAGAACAGTCCAGAATCGCCGTGTGCTGGATGGAAAACTTTCTAAATGCAGCCTGAGCTTCATATTGGTCCTATCATCGTGTCCTCGGAGGCCTCGGAGCAGATAAAATGCTTTTATAGTCTGTGTGTGTTTTGCATATCTACGTTTCAGGCTGGCTGCGAGGCGGCAGCTCCGACTGTGTTCTGGTTGTTTATCAGGTTACACAAAACCTCCCCGACGGTAGAAAGAAAAAGAAAATGCAGGAAGTATGATGCAGCGTTTCCATGTGAGCGGCCAGAGCTGGAGCATCAGTAATGAGCTTCAGCCGGGTTGCGTTCGAACGCCTCACTGCGTGTCGTTGCGTCAGCGGCAGAGAACTTGCGTGGTCGCAGCTTCTCGTGTTGAAGCTCGAGCCTGAAGCCAAACGTCTGTTCCTCCTTTATGTTCGGTTTGGTTCCAGGATAAAGTGGCTGCAGACAGAAACTCTGACATGTTTGTGTGAGCTGCTGCAGGTCTGGATAATAAACTGTGATGTGAGATAAAAGTGTTGCATCACTGACATGTTGTGTTAATCTCAAAATGTCACGCTCAGCCAACAATAAAGACTTTGTGGCGACAAGAAAATACTTGGACTGAAATTAACTCCATGAACAGTCGATGGTGTAACAAGTGATTCATCGTCGTCCGTCTAATCCAGATATTTCCATGTCGAGTCAAACTTCTGCTGTCAGCTTGTTAAGTGTGAATATTCTCTGGTTTCTTTCCTCCTGCGTGACGGGAAACTGAAGATCTTTGGGTCATTTTGTCGACCAAACAACGATCAGTTCATTGTACATTCAGATCGATCCGCAGGCCTGCGTGTCGATTGAATCTTCAGAGTTTATGTTGAATATCTGTGGACCAGCAGAGCTTCAGGCGCCGAGTCTGTCTGATCCTGAACCTTCTGTTGGACGTTGTTTCTTATTTCTCATCTTGTCTTTTCTGTTGTCTCTGAAATAAATATCTATAAATCTAAAAAGAAGAAACATACGGGCTGATTTAATGTTAAAGAGGATGAAGGTTTTTTGCCTTCATCAAAGTGAAATATCAACACAAAACATACTTGGGTTTTGTATTGAATGGCATTATGGGAAATGTAGGAAGTCACCACGTGTTGGGTGTAGATGGTTCATTCATGGTCTGAGCTGTGTGTGTGCGGGATGCTGGGAACAGAGAGGATGATGGGAGGATCAGGAGGAGGAGCATCACATGCTCTGAAACACTCCACATATCATCAGGGCTCACACATGTGACCTGCAGCCCAGAGGTGCATGATGGGAGGGATGCAGCGGCGCTGTCAGCACTAGGTTAATGACTTTTTATTCGCTTTGTTGAAGCGAACAGATGCAGAGATTCTCCTGAGCGTTAAAGAAGTCATCTGCCAGAGATCACAAGACTCAGAGTGGAACGTATTTATCCTGTAAGATCTCATCTCATTATCTGCTGCTTATCCGCGAGGTCGCAGGGACGTTAACGCTTTATCCTCTTTTTGAAGCGGTCGCAGGGTCACTGGAGCAGATCCCAGTTATCTCTCTGGGTTAAAGCAGAGTACATCCTGGACGAGTCGCCAGCTCGTCACAGGGCCTCCTGTAAGATTTATAGACATCCAAACGCTGAACCAGTAACGCAACATCACCAGACTCCCTTAACAAATGTGTCAGTTTAGTGAGTTGTTGAGTTGGAGACACTTTATAAACTCTGTGAAACTCTGTCTCTGACTCATTCTGCATTATTTGGACCTTCTTGTTCATTCAGCAAATGTTCTACATGAACTTCTTTCTGTCTTTGAGTAGAAACATGGAGTCTGTTTGTCTCAGTGATGTTTATTTGCATGAAGAGGGAGGAAATGAGGAAATGTTAGTACGAGGTCTGAATTCCTCCCTCAAAGTCATTATGGTGATGAAGACTTGACAGCTGCAGGACTTTCAGGGTTTAAACCTCATTTGTCTGTTTCCATATAAAGACTCTTAATATCCTGATAAATTTGGAGCCAAGTTACATTTTATTCTAACTTTAAGATCGAGGATACGTTGCTGATCATGTCGGCAGGTTTGAACTGTAGAAATGTTGGTTTGTGCTCAGAATCATTTCATATTGTTCATAGCTGATTAATTTAAAATGAAAATAATATTCATCTACTAAATAAACACGTTTCAGCTCCGTCCTTTGACTTTAATGTTTGGAAATTGCGTCCATGTGGAAGCAAATTTGGAAAAAGTTTGACTTTGGTAACTTGTGGTCTTTGATTTTGACTACTTTACAATAATAATCTTTATTTATACACTTTAAAATAATAGAAACTTGAATAAGATGGATGTAAGATGAAAAAAATAATAATAAAACTGATAAGACATGTTGGAAAGAATTAATAAGACACAGCGTCGACCTTATTTAAAGGTCAGCTGACAGACCTCACACACTTCTGCACTCATTCTGTCTCTTCATCACATATTATTCATAAATCTGCTGCTCACTTCCTCACTGATGAATCTCAATCTCTCTCTCTGTGGACGCTGAATCATAAAGTTGACCCTGAACTTCACTTTCCCACCGAGCAGTGAGATTACTGAGAGAAAAGCCGGGGAGGAGAACTCGACCTTTCACCCGGACAGACTTTGACCTTTTGAGTTTCATATCACAGCCGCGATCAAACAAACTGTCGGCTGGAAACTCTCACAGCTTAAAGTGAAACTGACGTGAAAAAGTCCCCGAATGTGACATTTAGTTTAGTTAAATATGACTTTTCATCTGAACGTCTGAACTGTCGTCTGTCAGAAGATCTAAATGTATTCTGATATCTCGCTCTCAGCTTCCTCTCTGCTTCTTTTCTTCACTGGAAATCAGGAAGAAATCAGAAGAACTCAGATGTGTCTCTTAAAGACGTATTTCTCTGCAGTCTGAACACACAAAGATTATTAAAACTGCGGCTGCAGAGAGAACAAGGAGCTGTGTTATTCTTTGTTTCTTCAAAAGACAGAAAACCTACAACAACCAGGATGCACTGCGACGAAACTAGCAGGAAACAAAGGATTTGATAGAACATCTAAAACAGTCCAACAATCAAAATGTTAATTAAATGTTGGCATCCAAGTAAAAGTGCTGATTATGCAGATGGGATGGTTTGAGATCAGATGTTTCCTCCTCTTCAGGCCGTTTGTTTTGTTTTATGAGCAAAACTAATGAATTCCCAGTCGACGCCGACTGATCCACTTATTATAATCATATAACGAGGTTATCTTGATGTAGAAATGTAAAAATAAACAACAAAAACTACATTATAGTAGCATCCGAGCTGCAAATGTTGATTAGTTTCACGATTCATCACCAAAGTGACGACTTCAGTCCAAAACTCAAAACTCTTTTCAAACCATCAGAAATCGTCACATTTGAGAAGCTGGAACCAGAAAATGTTTCACGTTCGCTCAGTCAGCTAATCGATTCATCTTCACCATCTGTAATCTGGTAAAATCAGAGGTGGATTTCATCGTCTGATGTGGAGATTCAGTTCCCGTCAGTTCGACAGGAAGAATCGTTCATGTCGGTCGTTCAGTCGCGTTTCAGGTACAACATCAGATCTCAGCTCCTGCTTCTCAAGCGATGGTGCAAACGTCAAATACACAGACAACTTCATGATTATGTGTATTTTTAGACAACAGTTAGCAGCTAACAGCTAAAGCCGGCTAGCCGAGAATGACGAGCTACAAACAAAATGAAATGAATTGTTTTTTTCATGGAAACAGTTGCTGTGCTTTCCTGTTTCTCATTGGCTAAAATTCAATGACAGTGTCCTGGACTCAGCACATGATTGGTCGGCTCTCAGTCCTGATAACTAAACAGTGAACCACACGGCGACTCGTCTGTGAGAACGAATGAGTGAACGAGACACTTCTGATGACGTCTGAGTCAGTCGGCGTCTCTTCTGTCTGCAGATTAGACCTGCAGCCGTCTGTTAACCTGAGGAGGTCAAAGGTCGCGTGTTCATGAAGACGTCACGTGACGAGGAACACGGTCACGCTAACAACATGTCACGTCACTGAGCTAGTTTCAGGTGTTAGCATGGTTAGCTGATGTGACTGTTTATCCTCTGAGGACCATGAACGTCAGGACTTCTTCTCAGTCCGTCCAGCCGTTGGTACCGAGGGCGGACCGGTTCACAACATCCCCGGTTCTGTTGGTATCAGGGTTTTGGGTTCCAGAACTTCATGAGCATGAGATTAACAAGCTAACAATCCAGCAAACTGAGTTCTGTCAGAAGTAAACTGGGTCTGATTGGACTCTGAGCCTCATGTTCACATCACAAGCTGCTCTGTTCTGATTGGTTGAAGGATTTGGACCTGATGACGGTTATTGATTATTGATCGCTGTGTCGTCTCTTCTTCTCTGCAGGCGTCTTTTCTCACAAAGAAGCTCAACATCACAGGAAAGAGAGTTAATCTGGCCATATGGGTGAGTTCTGGTTCTGGTTCTGGTTCTGTGTTCACGCCTCCAACACGACATACACCGGACAGTACTGACCTTGTTGTACGTGTGTGTGTGTGTGTGTGTGCAGGACACAGCGGGTCAGGAGCGGTTCCATGCGTTAGGTCCAATCTACTACAGAGACTCCAATGGAGCCATTCTAGTGTACGACATCACAGACGAAGACTCCTTTCAGAAGGTGACGCTCCTTTCTTCTTCATGTTACATCAAAATATACGTAGTTCTACTTTTTCTCAAAACTACAGGACGGTAACAAGAACCTCTGCAGAACCTCTGCAGAGTTTTTTCTTCTACTTCTTGTAAACTAGGAAACAGCTTTTCTATACAGGAATGATATAATAATGAATCTTTAGACTGAACTGTTGGTAGTTTGAGGAGCTGAATGATTAGTTGATTAGTTGATGTTTCATTTATTGATGAATCACAATGAATATACTTATAATAAATCTGTAGTTTTTGGTTTTCAGAGTCTGATATCATTTTTCTTTCTTCAATTCATCTTTTATCTTCACAAACACAAATCCTACATTATATTTGTCTAACCTGTGTGTGTGTGTGTGTGTGTGTGTGTGTGTGTGTGTGTGTGGTTACAGGTGAAGAACTGGGTGAAAGAGTTGAGGAAAATGTTGGGGAACGAGATTTGTTTATGTATAGTAGGTAAGTTCTCAGACATCCTGCACAACATCTGAACATCTCATCATGAAAGTGAAACTCTGGTCAAACCTTCATGTAAAAGCATCATTACAATGAAAGATATTTACCGTATTTGTTTTCAGCTCAAACTCATTTTCAGTGGGAGTGCTACGGGCACTTTTACAACAGCATCAAAATCTGTATTTTTAAAACAGTAAGAAGTCTGGACACAACATGAAACTTTGCTGGTAGCATCACCAGGGTCTCTACACATGAACACCAGCACTGACAACACTGTTTGTGTACACAGAGTTACTAAAATAAAGTTTTTGAACAGCTCATGTTAGCAGCAGCTTGTTCCGCTCGCCGCCGTCCTGCCAGTGGAGAAGAGTCGACCTCAGAATGAGACGTAACCTGGAGGACAGTTCAGGTGGAACTTCTGTCATCCAACAACTATCCACCAGATCTCACGTCACTTTTCCAGCTTTTGATTTCAGTCTTGTTTCTTATATGAGGCTCCTTTTTCAACTTCAGCGTCAATGTTGTTTTTCACTAACGACAGAACAACAAATTATCTGCATTCATATGGAACTAAGCTTTAGGAGCGTTCCACCGTAACTGACTCCAGATCAGTTGGAGACATCTTGTGTCTCGCTGTCAAACTTTTGATTTAAAGATTTGTGTATATTGAATTATTTCCTTTATCAGTGACGTAAACAGAGCAGATGATTAATGACTTGATTAATTTATATGTAGTTGAACTTGTTGGCAGAAAGACAACAGCAGTTATCAGTCAGAATGTTTTTGTGTCTGTAGGATATTTTTAAATATTGATATCAAGCACAAGAACCAGCTGCAGGCTGTGAGACGTGAAGTCCCGTCTGATGAGGGCGGGTTCGGTGTTTGGACCGGCTCTGCTGCGTGTGTGCTGCATCATGGGGGAATTCTCTGTGTGTTTCAGTGTTTAACTGGATTATGTTGTTGTTGTTCAGGCCCGGTTCAGCCACAGTTATGGACTCTGCTGTATGATAATGTGATTTTGGTTGTTTTTATGAAGTCACAAGAGGACAGTGAAGTTGGAGACTCGGCTCTGATCAGCAGGACATTAATTAACAATTAGTAGAAGCAAATCCTCCGAGACCTTCAGATCAGATGGTGTTCTGTGATGTAGTTTAAAGTTTATTTTGATTGTGAGACAGACGATTAAATCTGTTGTGTGTTTTCTCTGCAGGTAATAAAATAGATTTGGACAAAGACAGACACGTTTCAGTGGAGGAAGCTGAGAGGTGAGAATCAAACACACACTCGGGTTTTTCTCTTCTGCTGAGAACGATGGCGACAGTTTGTTTACTCTTCGTCTTCTTCTTCTTCTCCTTCTTCTTCTTCTTCGTCTTCTTCGTCTTCTTCTGCTCTGTTTCTGTGCAGTTATGCAGAGTCGGTGGGAGCCAAACACTACCACACATCAGCCAAGTTAAATAAAGGCATCGAGGAGCTCTTCCTGGATCTCTGTAAAAGTAAGACCTGAACCTGAACACACCTCGGACCAGAACCGTCCACACGGTCTGCGAACATCAGAGCCGGACGGCTCGACTGCCCTCGTTATGTTTCAGACTCCTTGAAGCTAAATTACAGATGAATCATTTAAAGTTAGAAGAGAAAATATTGTTTTAACTCGTCGTCTGTTCTCAGGGATGATGGAGACGGCTCAGGCCGAGGAGAGGGTGAAGGGCAACGGAGCCAGCCAATCAGCATCGAGTAGGCGGGGCGTACAGATCGTTGACGACGAACCACAAGCCACGCCCGCCGGGGGGTGCTGCTCTTCTGGCTAACACACACACACACACACACACACACACACACACACACACTCTTTAACACACTCTCTCTCTGTCACACATGCTTGCAGACATGATATCCACTCTGTTGTTCTCTCGGGTGTTCGGCTCTAAAATCCTAAAATAATCCGATTTTTTCTGTTTTTTTTTTGTTTTGTTTTTGTTTTGCTGTCTCGGCTGCTAAGGAGCATGGGAAATAATATTTAAACTGTTTTAATCATTGTTCCCGCCAAAATAAACGTAACTTATTGATAAAAAGTGAGTGTGCTTTCAGCCGTTTGAATCTGACAGAAGGTCACATGTTTCAGCACTGAGTAAAAACTTCTGTGAGCAGAAAACGAAACTGCAGACGCCTCCGAGCACGCCGCGATGATGTCATACTCACAACGTTAACAACAACAGGTGTAGGACACAAAATGGCGGCGCAGACTTCAGCACAGAGTTATTTTGTTTTTGTTTGTTTTGGGGTTTTTTTGGGTTAAAAACACACACACACACACACACACACACACACACACACACACTCTGTACAAACCTCCATTAATCATCATCTTCTCTTGAAGTACACAAACATGTTTCTGACCCAGAGATGATGAAACAGCGCCGCCTGCTGGACGGAAGTCCAACTGCAGGAAAACCACAAAACGATGAAGAACAAAGTTCAGATCGTTTGTTTTGTAACTAATCGATTATTTTCTCAACTAATCCATTTTTTTATTTGGACACTAAAATGTCAGAAAGTGCTGAAAGATATTAATCTGTGTTTTCATCAAATGTCAGAAACTCAAAAACACTCAGTTTGTTTTATAAATGTTCATATTTAACGAGCTGAAGTCCAGAAGGTGTCGATGAGTCGCAGCAGCTTCACTTCTTATTGATCCAAAATCTGAAGAAGTTCACGATTAAAAATAACAGAACAGCAACATTCAGATTCATCTTCTGTCTGCCGACTCATCGATGAATCGATTTCCCTCCGCTGGTTTTTGGTCTGTAAATTTATCTGCACAAACATCTCAGTTGGAATATCCATCAAACGTGAGACACAACAATGATTATATTCAGTTATTTTATGTTGATTTTGTTTATAAAATAGTGAAAAACAGCCAAAAACTGACAAAAGATCCTGAAAAGCAGGAAATGTTTAATATAATCACAAAGTTACTCATCAGTATTTTGGTTAATAGATTAAACAACATGTTAATATTTGATGTTAATCTGTCAACATCTCACTTTGTTCGCAAAAGAAATAAATCTGTAAACTGATCAAACTGTTTCTGTGTCACAGTTTAACAGAAAGATTCAGCAGAATCAGGAACATTTAATATTTCCACTGGATCATTTATTTGTTGAGTCGATAAAATGTCAGAAAATATTGACAAAAAAGTCAAATACGATATTTAAACATGTTTGTTTTTTTTCCTCAATGCCTAAAAATCGATTCACAGAGAAAAAAAGATCCAAAACTGACAGTTTAAAATAGTTTAGAGAGAGAAAAGAAACAGAATCATTAAAATCATAAAAGATTCTGATTAATTTTCTGTCAACTGATTGATTTCATTGATCTGTTGGTCTGTAAATTAAACAACGTATTAAAATCTGTTTATAATTTGTTCTTTTTATTCCTAAATTGGATCCAAGTTTAACAAACATGAGAAATTAATCTGATCCAAATTTTTGTTTCAGTTTGACAGAAATATAATTAATTAGTTTAATCAGTAAATTGTCAAACATCAAAGAGTCGAAGACGACACGTGAAATGTTGGTTCGTATTGAAACGCCTCAAAAATTATATTTATATTTGTCAATTGATTTTCCTTCCACACACACACACACACACACACACACACACACACATTAATACTACCTTGCATGTTTGATTTCTGTAAAAGCTTTGTTTGTTTTTCTTTGAAGAGAAATGGTGACTTAATAAAAAACCAACTGAACAGCGATTATTTAATAAGTTATATCGACGTGTCGGTGATGATCCTGTACATGAACAAACGTCTCCTCTGTAACTCTGACTGTAAGTTTACTGTTTTCCACCAACAGCCTGTCGCTCCATTAAACTCTCTGCTTACTGAAAAAAGAAACTACAGTGACATTGTACAAAAGAAAAGAAAAATAAACGTTTTATCTGCCTTTGAGGAATAATCGACGCACATAGAAGAAGAAAACTTAACGCTGTCCTGTTGAAAAAAAAAAGTGGTTTAAAAAGGAAATAAATCAGCGCACTTTTCTGGAAATGTAATTTTTTAAACTGCTAGTGTCAAAGTGTTTTTTGTAAAGATAATAGAACAATTATAACGATTTACACAACGCATGGAGGTGTCGCACAGCGTGTCGTTATTTCATCTTCACTCTTCTTCTGTTTCTGTTTCACAGGGATAAAAAACCTTCTGAGGAAACAAACCGAATCGTGTTGTTCAGAGAATCAGTCGGATGTTCTGCTGACCTTCAGTCAAATTACAGTCTTTGAGGAAATTAAATAACATAAAAATATTCAAGGTGTTTTAAAGATTTACAGCAGCAGAAGAGACGAACCGTGTTTGTCATGTTTTGTTCAGACTTTGAAGATAATTTGTGTTTGAGGGAATAAAGAAACAGGTGTAATTACACAGTTTGTCCAGCAGGGAGCGCTTCAGACTGGTGTTTCAATCTGCTCTGACTTTAACTCAATAATACAACAGGAGGTCAAATCACCAGAGAAATCGCTCCGTGTTTTAAAGTCTCTTTTAAAATGTTCTGACTGGACAACAAAACACCTCGACATGTTTCTTGTAAAATAACATTTAGACTTCTTGTTAAATTCCAAAGTTATTGTCGTTACTTCAGTTTACTTGAGTACCAGAGCGACGGACGATCAGACTCGGTGTGTTGGAGGTTTTTTATTGTCAGAACTTCAGTTCACAGCAGAAAGAATCAAACGACACGAAGAAGAAGAAACATTTAACATTTTCCTTTTTTCTCCATTTTACTGGCTTTTTATCTGATAAAGTGACTTTCTCCAATTTTTTTCCCCTTTTTCTTTATTCACACTTTTCATCATAAAAAAATAACTTTTTAATAACTGGCCTGAACGGCGCCCAACAGAACATGCTTAGTTTGCTTCATCAACACAGTGCTCACATTTCAAAATAAAAGCCTTAACGTACAGTTGTTGGCAGGATTTCTTTACATCATGCTGATTAACAGGGATTATTAATGTGGATTATCAAGGCTGATTTATTGGTGAGATTAATGTAGACAGAAAAGAAACGACTCGCTGTGACATTCACTAACACAAAGAACAGGAAGTGTAAAGAATGTAAATCTTAAAATAAAAGTGAACGAGACGAGAGTGACCACCGGTGGATTCATCGGGCCGTCGGGGCGAGAGCAGAAACATTCTGAGGCAAAAAAATAACAAAAGTACTAAAATGTTCTGTGGTTTATTACAGAGCTGCTTCTGAGTTTTATCTCACGGTGAGTTTGTCACCAGGTCCAACAGAAACAGCTGATTCCTGACGGGAGACGATGACGAGGGCTCTCGTTCCCACAAAACTTAAAAGTTGTGACTGTTTCCAGCAAAGTTTGTCTGAAATCCTTTTCTGCATCGGCCTCAGCCCACAAACTTTAACTAAACGTCTAAACATTGTGACAGAACGGAGCTTTTAGTCTCAGAACAAACCAGGATTTACATATCAAAGCTCTCAAAACTTCCACTTTAACAACTAACAGATTTTTAGTTTGTTCGAAGTCAGATGAGGATCAGAGAACAAAACCTTTCTAACATTTTATATTCCAGGCTGGACTTTTTATTATTTGAGATAAAAACTAAATATTTTGTGATCCAGATGCTTTTTCTCCAAACGTTTAGTTGAGAACGGTGTGAAATAAAGATCCAAACAGGATGTAAACAAAAGGTCGTCGGCTGATTCTGACAAATAGAAAAGAAAACAGAAACTCTAAGCCCCGCCCCTACAGCACCGACCAATCAGCTTCACTCTCAGCCAGAGACCCATCAGAGACCCAGTGGACTCCTCACAGTGACGTAAGGCACTTCGGACTCGCCGCCCGCTAACTGCATATATCGCCTTTAATTCAAGATTAAACAGAAACAACAGAAACGACTCGACTTCCTCAACCTGGGCGCTGAGCCAGCAACAGGTGCAGAGAGGAGGCGCCGCTCCTCTAGTACTGCGGAGGGTTGTGCAGCTCCTGGTACTTGGGCGGAGGCGTGGAGAAGATGGCGGGCACCGACAGCAGCACGGGGGGTCTGTCGGGGTAACGCATCTGGTGGATCATGATGGAGGACAGAACCAGGCCGAGCAGCTGGAGGGGAACACAGCAGGGTCGGGTTCAGGTCCAACAGACACTGACAGGCCACACTGAGCTTATTTCATCAACTGTTGCGATGTGAATACTCCTCCATCAAACAAACGTCAGGATGTAGATCAGGACGTTTCCCCGGCTTGTGTTTATTTGAGAAGATATAAATGTTAGTGTTCATAATTCTTACCGCCAGAACACCCAGAGTGAAGACGACGCCGATCATGACGTCAGCGACCAGCAGCACGTAGTGAGCGATGATGGGGAAGCAGGTCTGAAACAGGAGCAGAGAGGACGTCACTTCTGTGTCACGTGACGGAAATTCATTTAAAAAGGTGAACTGAAGCGTCGGCTCCACTGACCTTGACGTAGACGGACTTCGTTGACGTGAAATACTGCGAAAGAAGAGAAGCAGTTAGCGAGATGCTTTTAAAATCACGCTGCAGGACGAAGAAGTGTGTTTAAACTCACTCTGTAGTTGATGTTCTGACACGTTCCCTCCTCCTCCTCCTCCTCCTGGTCGCACAGACAGGAGTTGGGGATGTTCTGGTTCCAGTCCCTGTAGCTGAACAGACCACAGCAGTGCAGCTGAAACACCACAGAAGAAGAAACAAGCAGGAGGGTTAATGATCACACTCAGGAACGTGTTGTCAGAGAAATGAAGCATCTCAGTTGTTTTGATGGTTCCAGCTTCTGAAGATGTGAAGAAACGTGAGTAAATGTAGAGAAAGTGTCAGAGACCGGTCTGTGTGTCGAGCAGGGAGGAGAACAGGTGAATAACTGAGCAGGTGTTCAGACGCTACAGGAAGAGAAACGCCTCGAGTCTTTGTAAAAGACTTTCAGATCCATCTGTCAGGTTCATGTAACGTGGTTACCACAGATCTGATCTGACATCAGAAACACAAACTGTCTGCATCTCTATTTTCACACAGACGACTTCAGTCACATCCACAAAGATCTGACGGTGAGAAAAACATTCAGACCCGAGTACAGACGGTAAAACCTAAAACCATCTTTGTGGTTTGAACCCACACAGAACAGCCATGAGATGCAAAACATCCTGATCTCAGAACCACAGCAGCAAAAACTATTTTCCAACTACACACAGAAACACACATCAGGCATAAAAAACTTCTTGTACATTTTATTTCTGTAACTGAAAATAATCGTGTCGTGTTTTCATCCATCTTATTTTATATGTTTTATCTAGAGTGATGATTTAATGAAAACCTGAGGAGTTTAAATAAACAGCATTTATTATATATTCCTCAGAGTTTATCTAAATATCGGCACGACTGGCCAGAAAAAGAGGCAGTTGAAAAATGAACAGTTACTCCTGAATCACTTTAATACCACTGATTTCCTGTCAGAGGAAACTGAAACCTCGACAGTTTATAAAAGTTTTACAGCACTTTGTCTGGGCTCAAACAGAGACGAGTCTTAAAAAAGCTTTAAATTATTAACTCTGAATCAAACAAACTGTTCTTTCATATTTTCAGGATGTACAAATAAGGAAGTAATAACTTTTAATAAAAAACGAGCCATCAGTTCCTCTTTCTGCTCCTTTCATGCAGAACACAGACACTCGAGCTGCTCACCAAACTGGGACGTGAGCTCGTTTGCATGATTATAAAATAACCTTCTTCCTCTTTGCATTTCTGCTCGACAACACACCGGCAAGTGAGCCGGCCAATCAGACGGCCCGAGGCACACCTGGCGGCCCTGTGAGGAATTCTGGGAGTGTAAACCAGTCGGTCAACAATAGCTGGTGACTGCTGAGCGTCCATTTTGAATTTTCTGCTTCTTTATACTCCCACAGGTAAAAATATCATCCTTCATGTGTTTGATTAGTTTAGTTACTTTGCACTCTTACAGTTACTGATGTATTTTTAAATTCATTCGGCCTTCAGACTTTTACTCAAGTCTTTGTGTTTCTGTCTATTTAACTGACAAAATGAAACTTCACTCATTGATGACTCGCATCACGACAATTATATTTTGTATTACAACACTTCTGAAGCTGTTCATTAAATATGCAAATGAAGCTTTTTAATTAAATATGTTACGAGTTGCATGAACTGCAAAACAAAAGCTGAGAGAAGTTAAAACCTCCATCAGGTGTCACACACACTGAAACCATGTCGAAACCTGAACCGAAACAAAATGCAGTCAGAGCTGTTCTGTGTGTGTGTGTGTGTGTGTGTGTGTGTGTGTGTGGTGTGTATCTTACCTGTGTCTGCAGGTTGTTGGCCATGTTCTTCACGTCTTCTGACGCCGTGTCCAGAGGCAGCAGCTGATGGAATCTGTCTGACAGCATTCCCTCCAGCTACACACAAACACACACACACACAGTTATTGATTAGATTGTGAAATCTGCTGCACACAGACTTCAGTTTGGACTCATTACTACTCTGTCTGATCATCTGCCCTCCTGCAGGCGTTACGAGCCACAGCAGAGCGTCGGGCTCGTTACCTTGGGCCGGCCCGCGGCGGCAGGGATCCCGGTCCGGAGCATCAGCAGACTTCCGATCACCATACACACCAGGAACTGATGAAGAAATCAGGGAGAGGCCACACTTACACAACCAGTCCCCAAAAATCCACATTTCATCACAGTGTTTCAGAACAGAATCAGAAAACTGTCGATTCAGAGGTTTCAAAAGTACAAAATTATCAGAAGTGAAGTTTAGTTCTGAAGGTGTGTCTCCGTCTGTGAACTAAGCTCACAACAGGAAACCACACACACACATCGGTGACCTGATTCCTACGACTTCAGTATTTTGATCTTTGTGTGTCAGCAACAGTTTGGTTTTTCCCGTCAGAGACGTCACTGATGACCTGAATGTGGAATTTTCTAAGAGATCAGAATCCTGTGAGTCTGTTTTCTGATGAAACTGTTCAATTTGTGAAACAAAGTGTGAGCTGATCTCTGTACTCACCACGATCAGAGACACTTTGCTCTCCTTGTGGGCCCCGTAGGCTCCCAGGATGGCGATCACCATGGTGACGGAGCCCACCACGTACAGGACGATGAGGCCGGCGGTGCGACCCTCCAGCTGCAGGCGGACCAGGTGATCGACAGGTTAACATTTCTGACCGAGCTCGTTTTCAGTTCATAGATTGAGAGTTTAAAAACAGTTGGTTCTTACGTTGTCGCCGCCATTGACGTTGGTGAGGACCTGAGACAGCAGAGCGAGCGCGATGATGAAACCACCGATGATCTGAAACACAAACAGACGCGTCACGTCGTCAGATCACACGGGAAGCTTCTCCTCAGAAACAACATGGCTGCTTTTAACCTTCCTCTCATTTTAGATCAGATCATTTTTACGTCTTTGGGATTCTGAATTAAATTAAAACAGAAATAATAAATTACAATGTAGTAAGCAGAGCTGATAAATGTAGTTAATTCATTGACAACTTTAATTACTTTTCAATGTTTTCACCTTCAGTTCTTACGTATCGCACCTTTAAGTTGACTCCTCATTTTTAAAGTTTAAAGAAAAACCTAAAATATTTAGTTTAAAGCTTCTCAGGTGAAAATCTGCTGCTTTTTCTTTTCCTCTAATCTATTAAATCCAGACAATAATCAGCTGATTGATCAAAAATGAAAATACTGATCAGAGACAAACAGGAAGTGATTTAACTGGTGATCAGTTTGTGACAGCAGACTGTCGCCACAGTGATCAAATATATGTTCGTACTTGTGTTGTGCACATTTGTTCCTCTGGCTGTTCAGTAAAGATAAAACCTGCAGCCAACGTCTTCAGTTCCTTTAATCAAAGTGACGTCTTCAAATGTCTCATTTCTGTCCAACAAACTGCCAAAAATCCCCAAATACTCCGGGATTACCCGACAGTCTGAACAGCTGTAGATGACTTTGTGGCTGAAGAACAGGTAAATATCGAAGTGTTTACATTTTGGTGACGTTGGCAGTGTTGAGAGGTGTTTGTGTTCAGCGAGGCAGGAAGTCCTCTTTATTCATCAGGTTCCTCTGGTTCACAGTTCACACTGTCATATTACAGCAGATTACATGACAACGGTTTAGTTATTTCCTTTCAGGCTCGTTGTTGTGACCGACAGACTGAACAATCAGGAGCAACAGCACTGAAACGTGTCTGAGTTTATTTTATAAAATGTCCTGTTTGGAATACTTTTATCTTTTTGGGGTTAATTATCAATATCTGCGTCACAGATCCTTATTTGCCAAGTCTGTAATCTGCATCCAACTGAACTGAGGACTGTTTCTGGGGATAAACCATAAAAAGCCTTTTAGTTACAGTAAATAAACACCAGGAGATTAAACTGTGGAAACAGACTCAAACTGAAGTTTTCTGCTGAACTAAACAGCTGCAAACTATTAAATGTAATTGTTATTTTGCCTTCAGACCGAATGGAAACCAGCAGAGAGAAAAAACAGACGCCACAGCAGCCAAAACTCAAACCAAAGTCCACGAGAAGACCATCTGTGGCCAGTTTCATCGTCTCTAAAGTCACTTTTCAAAGAAAGATAACAAACATTTGATGGTTCAGGTTTCTGTAAATGTTAGGATGCACTTTTTTTCCTGTCTTACATCACAGTTAATTGTGTAAGTCTGGAATTTTTGGACATGGCAGACGTTTGAGGAAGTAAAATGACCCAATTAAGCAAAAAGAAAAAGTTTACTGTGAAGCTTGAAACACGTAATTATATCCACAACATGAAAAACAGCTAGAACAAAGACAAATGGCCTCAAAAATGAAATTATTTGTCTTCAAAAATCACCTAACGATCCCCTGACAGACGATGACTGTGCACTTTACTCCCACAAACACTTTTAAATTAATAACCACGCCAGAAATACACATTATTACATCTATAATCTCCTGTTGAAGTCTGTATTGTTGTTTTTGTCATTAAAAACCTTCCTGAACGTTCCTGAACACACCTGCTGATTTAAAACGGATTAACAGGTAATCTGTTGATATAAATGTTAAGACTTAGGTAATAAACCTGGTAGTTATGGGAATAATACATATTTATGCTTCCAGATCTTCACAGTGCTCCTTTACAGTCATTTCTCAGTGAAACATTACAGACATGTGAGCTTCTCACCTGTTTAACATCAGGATTTACTCTTTTTCTTGCCTGACATCATAATAAAGTGAATTATTCTGGATTTTTCTGGACATCAGACAACATAATAAAGCTACACAAAGATAAACTGTAACACTTAAACCACTTATTTAAAGCCAAAATGTGTAAAAAAAAAAAAAAAACAACTTAAAAACGAGCTTGTGCTGGTATAAAACCAGCCTCATTAAGCTAATTGTCATTAAAGCTCAGTGATCAGCCTCTACAGAGGATGACTGCGCACATTTCACTCACACTGACACATTCAAACTGATTCCTGAGCGGTAAAAACACATTTTAAAGTCTGAATCTCGTGTTTTTGACGCACTTCACACACATTTCTAACTTTAAATCTGATTGTTTTCACTTTTCTAACCTCCTGCAGGTGAAATCTGAGTTAGCATCTTTATTACTGTTCGTCTTTCTCACTGAAAAGCCTCATTGATGAACACACCTGCTGATTTATAACTGATTTACAGGTGACTCGTCGTGTTAAACCGGGTCATCGATGACTGCAGGTCCTCTACGCACTTTATATTCCCTCAGATGTTTCTGACAGGCCGCCATCTTTAACGGCTGTCAGCAGAATCTACTCACCGCGAAGAAGATGTTGAAGACGGTGAAGGTGCGCTTCAGACAGGTGTTCACCTGGGTCATGTTTGCAGGTAAGAAATACGACAACAGGTACAGAAAGGTTTAAGTGTGGAGGAGCTCTGACTGCAGCCGAGTGTCGGCAGAGGACGGAGCCGGGCGGGTTTTAGGTGGCGGGGAGAGGCCGGTGAGCGGGAGGGCGGTGCTTCCAGTAAACCGACGCGGAGGAGGCGCTCGCCGCCGGGATGTCCGATATGGAGACGTTCCGGTGGCTAAACAAAGAGGAGAGGAGAGGGAGAGGGAGGAGAGGAGAGGAGAGGGAGAAGGAGGGAGGAGAGGAGAGGGAGAAGGAGGGAGGAGAGGAGAGGGAGAAGGAGGCCTCATTCCGGGAATAGATGGAAAATTCCTCTTCTTCGGTCTGAGCACCGAGGGGCTGTTTTGCACGGGCGGAGTTACGTCCCAACACGAACCCCCCCCAAACAAACCCAGATCCCGGAAATGAAGCTTTTCTTTTACCAGCAGGAGTGAAATACTGAAGAACTGTGAACTGTTTTTACGTCAGCCACACTGCAGGAAACACTTTTTACTCCAACACATGCCGGTATTTTTACTCTGGTTACTGCACTTAAAGGGCAACTACACCTGTTTTTTAATCGTGGTTGCCAGGTTTTGAAAAGGTAGAAGACTGTGGGATGAAACAGGAGATATCTCCAATAATCTCCACCACTTCAGTGTGTCACAAAGAGCAGCACAAGGTCTCCTGTTGCTCTTTATTTCACAGTTTAGTCACTAGGTCACATTCTGCATCAGAGCTGAAGAAGAACATCTATAAATTCATATGTTTGATCAGATAAAACAACATATTCTACTTTTACCTGCACTTTTAGATGTTTACTCGAGTACTGTTCATATCGGTGAATTAGGACTTTTGTATACTTTATAACACTTTGCTCCTCAAGACCTGTAAATACATTTTAAAGTGTAAAATTGTTGAAATCAACCTTTAGAGGGTGACATCCTGAAGTATCTGACATTAAACTAAAGAATCAAAAGTCATTATCTGGCAGAAAGGGAACGCCACCGATTTTACACATTCAAGTGTAAAAGAAAGTATTATAAAGTCTTCTGTGGCTCCAGAGGGAGAGACACAGTGGTAACTGGTGTCCCATATTTTTATATTTAATTGGAGAATATAAAACTTTTATGAGACACAATATTCCAGTTTGCACAGATCTGTCATGCGCGTATCACAGTTGGATGGTGTTTGACCTGGAAGAATCATAAAGGGTTAGTTTAGTGTGTAAACGGATCAGAAGCAGAGTTCTGCTCAAAAGTTAAAACTCTGCATGTCGATGATGTTTATTGTCCTCACTGTAACTGTCGACGTCTCACAGCTGCCTGATAACAACACAGGAGAGTCAACAGACTCCTGAAGTGAAGGCGTTCCCTCGTTAACAATCTCAGAGGGAAAGTAAAAGAAAGGAGAGAGGGATCACTGCAGGCGAACATGAATCTAACCGCAGATCTGAGGTGAGTTTACAGGCGGTGCGTCACTGCAGAGGAATGTGATCACAGCTGCTAATATAAAGAGACGAGCTGCTTGAAGCTGAAGCTCCGACTGTGGCAAAGTAAACATTCAAACTTTTATTTTCATCAACATCAGCTGCTGGTGTGTTTCCTCCTCTACAGTCACTCGTGAGCTTGTTTCTGCAGGTAAACAAAAGTGAAGGTACCAGTTTAGTGGTTTAAATGGTGCCTATACTCTCAGTCAGGGGAGGATTTCATCAGGGTTTGAACGTCTCTCTTAACTTTCTCTTCTGTGTGAATTAAAACTCAGCTTTTGTGCGTCAGGAGGACTGTGACGTATCTGACAAACGTTAAAGTCGACCTTTTATTCTTTTTTGTTTCCTGTGGCATGTTCTGGGTTCTTGTGCGTGTCAAAGATCTTGAGAGTTAAATAGGTCAAAGAAGCTCCTCTCGCCCACAGAAAACACTGCTCCTGAACGCCTCGTCAGTAGTCCCGCTTTTAATTCTGTGACTTTGTGACATCACAATACGTCGCCAATGTCACATTTTGCATAATTTATGCTCAGCAGCTAGTTTAGCATGTAAGAATTGATTCATCACAGCTGCTGTGTTGTTGTTAGCAGTGCTGGCTCAGGCGCGTATGAGCTGACCAATCAGAGGAGACTTAGTGTTCAGGAGGAGGAGCCTAAACAGACAGAGGGGGAATACAGAGCTGCTGTATGAGACAACTGATGGGTTTTTTGAGCATTAAAGCATTTAAACCTTTTCCAGTCTAAACTCAAAATAACATTATGAACCTGATATCAAGCAGAATGTCTGTACATGTTGTTAAACTCAGGTGAGGACAAGGAAAAGTCCCAAACACAGACAAGCAGACAGGAAGCGTTCAGGATTTATTGGTTAAATGTGAAAATACATTTTTACAAGCAGAGACAGAGTCAATATGGAAGACACTGAGACGTCACAGTTCATTCAGATGCAGGTGATGATGGGATGTGATACATTTACTGTACTGAGGTACAAATTTGAGGAATTGAGTACTTTCCATGCTACTTTGTACTTTTAATCAATTATATTCGTCTGGTCATTAGCAGCAGGTTAGCGTTAGCACAACCTGCTAGTTTCAGTGTGTATGTTCTGAGCTCAGAGGTTGTAGTTTGCTGTAGAGGCGGGATTTTGAAAATGTGCAGAAAGCGAAGGGACAATAATCACGTCTGAAATAGTCACCAGCAGCCTCCTTATTGTCAGTTATTCATGTTGAAACGTATCTCACTCTTCTTCTGAGGGTAAACATCACAACTCTGACCCTCGACGGTTCTTTACTTGCGATAATCGTCCTGTCGTCTTCAGCAGGAACACTGTGAAGCATCAGGGTTTTGTTTCAGTCTCATATGCCAGCAGGTTGTGCAGGCGCTGGTAACCAGGCGGCCGGTTGATGAACATCTGATAGATGATCAGTGACGACAGCACCAAGCCGAGCAGCTGCAGGGAAACACTGAGCTCAGTCAGGGAAAAACATTTGACCTATGAGTGCGTTTGCTAACAGATTACATTTCTTATTAACTCACCGTGAGCAGAAGCAGAGTGATCACTGAGCACAGTTTGATGTTAGCGTCTGTTGTAGCAGAGTCCAGCATGAGGGGGAAGCAGTTCTGGTGATAAGAAGAGACAGAAGTTCACCCAGTTATAGAAAAACATATTTCCCCCTCTCACATTATGACAATAACACATCCTGACCATACATGAGAGCACACTACACAATCCAAGAACACGATGTAAGCTAGCACCGAGCTGCTGTCCCTGCAAAGGAAAGGAGCGACCAGTTTCCTCCACCTGCTGTCTTTCATCAGACCTTTCACAGCGAGAGCAGCAACTCCTGTTCAACATTTGGATTACAACTTTCTCCTGCTTGTCTCATCAGCCAAGGAACCACCAGCACCTTTTCTTTAAAGACTGGTAACACTGAACCGGGCCTAGATTATACAGAGATGATGACCAGCCGGCACACTGTTGATGACAGATGAAGACCACAGCTTCTCTGACCACAGTTCAGAGCACAGTCATAATTCCTGAGATAGTGACGGCGCCTCACAGCGTTACAGCCCTGAGCCACAGCTTCAACAAAATCTAAATTCCAAGAACTGCAGAGATCAATTCCAGTAACATACAACTGCATTCATCCCAGTACTGACTGTGAGCAATAAGTCACTCACTTTTCTTACAGTTACTACAGACAACCTTGGATTTGTTAGCAACAGCAGACAAACTGAGCCACTCTGGATTCAGGACTTGCCAAACACCATGTTGTTTAGACTGAAGTGTGACTGGACGCAGACACCACTGTCATAAAGTGACTGATGGTGAAAGACTTGAGTCCACGGACCTGTCTGAAGACGGACTTCTTCTCCCTGACCAGGTTCAGCAGAAAGTTCTGGAAGGAAACAGAGAATTGATTTCTTTTTATCTTTGTATCCTGAAATGTAGTAACATTTTTATAAAGTCAGAATATTTTGTCTCTTGTTCTCTTCTTGTGTGTTTTATCATTTTATCACTTTATTCATGTAAAGCTCTTTGATTTTAAAAGTTCTGCATTAATAAAGTTTATTATTCTCATTATTATGACTTCTCTATTTGCTGTTTGAAGGCTTAAAGGTTAGAATCAGGTTTAGTTTGAGGCTCTCTGATAGACTTCCTGGTACTAACACAAGATCAATACTTGCTGATATGTGACGAGACAGTTAATGATTATTTTGTAAAGCTGTTCTTTCTTCTATTATGAGTTCTCAAACTGTTTATTCTTAAAGGGATTTTGTCTTTATTTCTTCTTATTCTTTATGACAGTGTTTTATGTTACAGTGTTTATTAAACTGAATTGTATCTGGTTTTGAACAGTTTTTAATTTAATGTTAATTTCCCTCACTCTTAGCAAACAGCAGCAGGCACAGATGTTTTAATGACATTCAGTATTATGTGTGACCAATAACAGGTTTTTAAAGATTTAAATCGTTTTTATTTTGTGCCAGTTTCCATCCTGCCTTGCTGCAAACACAATCTCACAACTGAACTTTCTTTGATGTAGAAAAAGTAGAATAATAATGATTTAAAATGTGTTTAAACTCACTCCGTAGTCGATGGTCTGACACTTTCCCTCCTCCTCCTTCTCCTCCTGGTTGCACAGACAGGAGTCGGGGATGTTCTGCTGCCAGTCCTCATAACTGAGCAGGCCACAGCAGTGCAGCTAAAACACCACAGAGGAAGAGGAGTTACTGCCCCCTGCAGGCTGCAGAGCTCGTGACACCCCACTCACCCTGTTGTCAGACTCTTAAAACACTAACTGATATTCACAGACGCGCTTAACCTGCTAGTGTTAGCAGCAGATGTTTGTGAACACTGAACCAGTAACCACAACATCACCAGACTCCCTTGACAAATGTTGTGATTTCAAGAGTTGTTTCATGAGGAGAAACTGAACAAACTTTATGAAACAGCTGCAACAAATTCTAACTCATTGTGTCCTTGTTGTAAATTCAGCATTAAACCAGAAGCTGAAGTTGTTTGTCTCCTTGTAAAAAGTGTCAGTTTGTGGCAGCATGTCTGTACCAGCCTGTCTGCTTCTGTGTCTAAAGTGCTAAAGTCTTACCTGCCAACATTGATCAGCTGTTTGAACACACTGTTTACACTGATTTCACCATTTACACTCCATTTATGAAAGAAGAAACATGTTATTGATCTAAACATGAGTATCTCACTGATGTCTGCAGAGCTTCGGCCTTATTCTTGACGCCGTCTGAAGCCTGATCCAGTGGAAGAAACGAAAGCCACCTTTCTTCCATCCGACTCTCAGACTGTAAACACACATCACAACAGAAACACGACGCCAGAGCTGCAGCTGATCATTCTGAGGAGTTCACATTTTTCTGTATTACATCAGTTACTTGATGAGTCTACAAGATTTCATCAAAAAGTGGAATATGTTCTAAAAATCAGACGCATGCAGATCCAAATGTGTGAGCAGATTGCAAAAGCCTTCAGCTTGGAGGAGACCGCTGAGGTCCAGAAAACACCTGAAATGGATCCTGGAAAAACCACCAGAAAAAGTCCAGGACACACCAGAGCAGGTCTTAGGAACACCTCGAGGTCAAGGTAAAACCAAAGCGGCCTTCATGGACAAGAGGTCCTGGAAACTTCAGAAGATGAACCATGCGAGGACTTCAGCTCTGGACTTTACACTGAGATACACTGTGTTGATCTTCTCATTTAACTCTTTGAAAAGCAAAAGCAGAGGTGCTAAACACAGCTAGTGCAACAAGGCTCACAGTCCGGTCTGCTAGCTGTGCAGCTAACTGGGCTAACAGCTAACGGCAGCTTAAACTAGCAGCATGTCATGGTTACTCCAGCAGTATGTTGCCCCTCTACCTGCTTTGAATTAGACGGGTGGTTAATTCTTACATACTGCACCTTTAATGTCATACTGACAGAGACACTTGCTAAGTTCTAGGTGAAATCATGTAAAAGAGAGTTTACTGCACGTTACTGTGTGTCAGGGTCGTTACCTGCGGCCGGGCGAAGACAACGAGGACCGCAGCGCCGATCATCAGGAGTATTCCAATGAGGTTCTGGAGAGGAAGAGAAACTGAGACCTGAAGTCACAAAACTAGCTGCATCAGTACTGTTATCATTAGATATTTAAGACTTTTACTCAAATGCTATCCTCATAGATGACTTTCACTTTCACCAAAGTGACATTTTAACAAGATAACTACTGTATCACTCAAGTATGAGTTATGGACAACACTGAAACGTGACCTGAACTGTAAGCAGTCAGTTCTGTGTGTGCTCACCACAGCCAGAGCCACCAGGTTCTCCTTGAGAGCTCCATAGATGCCCAAACTGGCGATCAGCATGGTAACAGAGCCAACAACATAAAGGATGATGGGCTCGGTTCTCTGTCTGTCAAACTGGCTAACAGAGAGTTGACTGAGTGCGTCTCCAGTATCAGATGGTGTTTTTTGTCTAACATCATTTCCTCGGCTGAAGTCGTCCAGTGATGGATACAGCCCAGCCAAGAATAATCCACCCACAATCTGAAACAATGGAGGAATCAGAGTGTTGGAAAAATCAATTTAAGATGTTCCTTAAGAGTGTCAGTGCTTTCCTCTCCGTTACTCAGCATATTTAAGATCAATAGTTATAAATGCTAGAGAAACAGTGAAAACAACAACTGTGGAAATGTTTTGGATCCATCCACTGACTGAACTGAGCCTCTTCAGCAGTTCTGCACCTGAAACCTTCCTGTGAGCTGAACTCAGGCTCCTGACATGATGTTCCTTAAATACTGGCACCTCTTATATCTGTGGACCCCATCTGATGTTTATGGTTAAGCATTAACTGATTAATCCCTGCTAAGAACGCTGATCAAACGTCTGATTTATCCCTGACTCATGGATGCACCTGATGTGATTCACCAGCAGAGGTCTCTCACATTCTATGTGTTGTCACTGCAAATCCTCCAGTGACATCATCACTGTTCTCCTGCACTTCTCAAAGAGCACATAGAGAAACAAATGCTTTGTATTTCTGATTTAAAATCCAGTTGCTCACCGGTAAGGAGATGTTGAAGACGATGTAGGAACGCCTGAGCCAGGGGTTGATCATGGTCGCTCTGCTGCTGAGAGCAGAACAACAGCAAACTGTTCAGTGATGCTGCAGAGAGCTGACTGTTGTTTGGATCAGGGAATGAAAGTGAAACGAGGAGTCGGGGGGAGTAAGATGATGGGCTGGGCTTCCTGTAACAGATGGGAGGTTAGGAAGCTCCTTAAGGATACAACATCCACTCTGATAGTCTTTAATGATCTATAACTGTCCAACAGTGAGCTGTCTGAGTCTCTCTCTCACATCTGAGGAGTCGACTGCTCTGAAAATTCAAACATTGGCAAGTTAACGCCAAAAACAAAAAAACAAGGCTTTAGTCCTTCTGTTGCCTGTGCCAGTCTAATTTTTTTGGAACCATTTTGGTGAGAAACCCCTCAAAAAAAGTATAATATACTACTCCTGGCCAACCAAAGATAGATTTCTTCATTTTATACTTTAGTAAAAATGTCTAATATTTCAGTGTTTGCAAGTAAAAAGCATGCATTGTCCCATAAAAACTACGATTGAAGTAATACATTAGAACTGATCCTTCACTTGCTAAATCTCCAAAAAATGCTATTAAAATTAACCTTCAGTTTTGAATAGTTTCAGTTTTTGAAGTGCTACATCTTGTATAAGCATTTTTATCCTATTTATGATAAAAAAGTATGTTTTTGCAGATGTAAACAACAACACTAATCTGATTTTTAAAAGTATATTGGTGAAATATGCAGGTAGAATTTGGTTATGATCTGGTAAATAAACATATCCAGGTTTCAGTTCCCTCTGCAACTTCAATTACATAATGTTAATAGTTTGACAGTAAAGGAATGTGATGTAATCACTGTTTACTTGTTGAAATTAAAGTCTGACATCAGCCAAACTTGTCAATTACATGAGGATGGACCAGAAATGACAAACAAAACAGTCAATAAACAGTAAATAGATAACACTGAGTGAAAAGTGGCTGCAGTTGATATCAAATGAGCTAAATACTTATTTGACTAACAAACCTCATTCATTTAAATCTATTCTTGACACTAACAACATGCAGAATGGCAGAATGGGCTGAACAGAAAACCTTAACTTTGTCGCCAAACTACATGAAGATAAAACAAACTTGTTAGCTAACTTTTAATGAGATCAATCAATTTATTTTCGACTTTATTTAAGTAACTGCTGTGTTATTGGTGGCTAAAGCTAATCACAAAGAAGCTAACTACCGTACAGGTATCAGAGGACAGTTGGCGATGGTGGCAGCCATTTTGAAATGGCGGCATTAGTATGTTTCAGGGTATCTATGGATAAAGTATAGCTAGCGGAGGCTGCGGAGTTGTTACTACTTCTTATAAACGTCTACCACCTCTTTTACTAATTTCATATAGATTAATCGGTAATTTAATGTTATCCCACTCCACTGCTCATAATCAAGGTGTGTATGATTGGACGCATGACAAACATTTTGCCTGCGGCATTTGGAGATGACGCAGCATTAGCATGTTAGTGGACATGCTAATTATGTAGCTAGCTGAGGATTACCAGTTTGGTATATCAGTTGTAGAATGTAATGTCAGTTCATCATACTTGTCATGAATGAATATTTAATTGACTGCAGTCACAGAGTGATGTGATATTTACCTGCTCGAATTAGCAAGTGCAAACATTTTCATGTGTTAGCATTGTGTTAAAGGCTATCGCAAATTAGCATAACCATGCAGATGCTAATTAGATATAATGTTAATGTAACTGTTTGAGGCATTATATCATTTACTGAAGTGGAGTATTTGACTTGTTGGTTGCTGGACATAGACATTTTGTGGGTGAGTACTGATGATTATTACATAAATGTATATATTTTATAGCTATTAATCAGTGTAGTTGGTTGATAAAATTGCTAGCTAACTTTACCTCTGACAAATGAGTCAAGAGAACATGGCGAAAAAACAATGTATTTATTCATATTGACACTTCAGTAGAAAACATGAATGTGGAATGTCAGTAGTGAAGATGTAAAGGATTAATCCTCCTCTTCCTCTCTACTCCACCACGCCTCTTCTCCCCACTTCCTCTCTGGCTCTTCATCATCACCAGCCTCCACCTGCCCCTCATCGCGCCACACACACCTCTCTGTCCTCTCTGAAGCACATGGAAAAAACCTCCTTCCCTCGGAGCTGCTGCAGCATTGTGGCATTTCCTCTTCTAGCCAGGCCGCTGTAGGACACCGAAGGGGCGGCGAAGGATCGTCGCAGGGGGCCGGTGTGTTGGAGCGGATCTCCGGAGCTCTGGCAGCGTCTCCTCCCTCACGCTGCAAGCTGCGGAGCCACAGATAGATGAGCGGAAATACACACCGTCTGCTCTCCTTGATGCACCACCACAGTACTGAGAGAAGCTGCAGTGGCCGATTTATTTCAGTTTGAGCTGCAGAGAAAGGAAGGATGAGCCACAGAAGAGGAAGAGGAGGATTTCTCACCATGTTCCTCGTCTTGTGTCTGATATGGACACAGCTGCTGGTCACAGGTAAGCGTCTGTTATCTGCATGCTGCCTCAGACCAGTAACACGATGGATTAGCTGTTATTTTGGCAATTAAATTAGAATTCCGGTCATTCACACTGTAAAAAATGACCAAAATAGCCGCTAACAGCTCCTCAAATTCGAGCTTTTGCTTGCGTGCAAACTGCACACGTGTTGCTCAGATAAATTAAGCAGATTAATCTCTTTAAATACAATTCCTACAATAAGATATTTCATGATATCTATCATCCAGTAAGCTCTAAATAATAGAAGCTCAAATCACAACAATATGGTTGTCTTGGTAATTGTTAGTGAGGTACAATCCTTCCAAGGAAGCTCTCACATGAATGTTCCAGTTTTTATATGCTGTATGTTCTCACTTGTGGTATAAGGAAAAGATCCCACAATGAAAATATGGTGATACTCTACTGGAATTCACCATAAACAAGCTTCTGAAGAAGTCAACATACCCTGATGAGCATCTTCATAATTCATTCATGGTTGAATCAGTCATCTTTACAAATAATCACAATGTGCCAAATTCACATCTGTTCGTCAGAACTGTGACAGGTCCAGACCTCAACATGGATTCAGTTTCAAACAATATGGAATTGATAGAAACTGTTATCACACTGAAGAAACAGGAGCTAGACAGTGTTTGCTTGGAAGGCTGAGACTGTTAGACAAGCGCTTATTTAAAAGTTGGCCGACTTTGTAAGATTTACTGATTTATTAGGTGTAAGAAATGTAAAAAATAAATAAATAAAAAGAAGCTAAATAGAGATACATCTTTTGGATTCTTTTTCAGCTGATACTTATTACATGCTTCTGATGGGTGATTGTGATAAGATAACAGATAATTTCACATTTTCCTATTTAAAAAATAGGTTTATGCCCTGTTGTTCCTTTAGGGTATAAAAGGATATGGTATAGTGAGCAAAACTGGATGATTTTACTTTTAACAACTCTGATAAAACTTGTAGACACTGTCCCTCCTCTCTGAAACTTTAAAAATGTTCCACACTTCTTCTTTTGTAACGTCACTGAAAGAAATTTGGCTGCATATTATTGACTCTCTATTGGATTTAATTTCACAGACACACATAAATGTCACATAATTTAAATATCCAAATAATGGGCTGATAATTTATCAGTCCAACATAGATCCAGCAGAAAAGTAAGTAAGTAGGTAAAAGGTCTGAGTTGATCAGTATTTCCCTACAGATCTCTTCTTGTAGTCAACAACCGCAGCAGGACGTTGACCGAAGGATTCAAAACACAGAAATGTGTTTTCAGAGGGCCGACATGTAAACAGAAGCTTATTTCTCCAACTGTAATATAAGAATAAAAGATTTCATGAAAGGCACAAACTGGAGGCTCAGTGTCCCCAATGAAACATCTGCACGTCAGTTCAAGTAGTATTCTTTAACACAGACGCGTTCAAAGCTTATGATTTATTAATGTATGTTATTAGCCACATAGCAGTAGATGAACACCATCATTTACTTGTGTGTGTGTGTGTGTGTGTGTTGGGGAGTGTGTTTCCCCACAGTGTTACCGGGTCAGCCCTCTCCAACGTCACCTGTGATTGGCTGACAGCTCCCACAGAGGCAAAGCAGGGCTGACTCGTCTATCCAATCAGAGCACAGCTCAGCTCAGTGTCATGCATAGCAACCAGGACGCTGTCGTTAGGGAGAAAAGAAGCCAGAGGCAGAGAGAAGCTGTGTCAGCTCCACAGTTCATCTCACAGGACAGATTCAGTCCACTGAAGCCTCCTTAACTGCTGTTTCCTGATGGTTTGAATTTAGGGCAGCTAGATAGAAAACATATATGTATTTATTTGAGTAACATCAGCGTCTGAACTGACTTAAAGCTCATTCACATGCAACCAAAAACCTTTTTAAAACATGAAGCTCACAGGAAGCAGTCGGACATATTTACACAACAGGTTTTTGGCAGAGATGCTCAGAGCTGAAAAAAAAAAAGAAATACTTGTGTCTTCAGCCTGGTAGACGGGAGTCAGAGGACACTGTCAGATATTTTCTTCCCTTTCAGTGAATTTTGTGCCAGAACCAACAGACGAGCAGTCTGTCGACTCAGACTGAAGCTGTGTGAGAAATCTCCAGCATCAGCGCTGCATCACTTAAATCTCCCTCAGTTCAGAGTGACTTTTATTAAATTGGCTTTAGCAGTCCAAAAAACACTGGTGGTCTATTGAGTGACTGGTAGAAAGTGCAGCTTTTGGTACTTCTGTGTTGGCTTCATTTTTCAGCCCTCGATGTTGCAGCTTAGTTTTATTTTTTTATTTTTATAAAAAAAAAAGCCTGCTAGAAGAATTGTTTCACAAACAATATCTGGTGATCTCAGTATGTGTTAAATAAACCCTGAAAATAAAATAATCGAATTAAAACCAACAGAGAGAAAAAAGAGAGTTAGTTTATATCCTCCATAAAAGGTCTATGTCTTTAATGTTTGCCAAATCACAAAGGTACATACTGTTATTGATTACTGTAAAGGGAAGATTAGCCTTTTATCATCCTGCCCACTGTAAATCAAGAAGTCTGGGCTCAGACCCAGCTGCTGAATGTTCTGGTCTGTGTTGTCTTTAAATAGATGGGCCCATCTCAGGTCTGTAGCTGTGAATGTAAAGCCGGATGCTGCCGCTTTTTTTCTTTCCTCTCAGGATAAATAAAGACTGAGAATGAATTATGCAGCGTTCATGTTCATCACGGTTGGCTGAGTTCAGTCGGTGTACAGGGGTTTCCTCTGTGCCTGCCTGCAGACTGATGAAAGCCTCCATCCTGACCAAAGATGCTGTGACAGCAGAGCAAGGCGGAGGCAGATGGGATCTCCTCATCTCTCATCTCTTTTACCACTGTCTCTCAGGGAGTCCTGCTGAATGTGCTGCATATTTAAAAGATTAGAGGACTGAGCTTCTGCTTCCTCTTCCTCACAGCTTTAAAGTCAACTGTTAGATAAATCTCTGCTTGATGTCTAAAGCGTGTCGAGGTGGTGTCTCTTTTCACTGATGTTCAAGGAAGGCTTTGACTAAACAGTCTTTTATCATGAGCTGCTCCTGTTAACCAGCCAGCTGTAAAGAAGTGATGCTCACTTTTTGTCCACCAGCCACATGAGTAGGGAATATACATTGTTTTTTCTTTAATAGTGTTTGGTTGGTGCATGATGCTGATTTTGTGCCATGCTACGCTAACGGTAACTCACCAGGCCGGGGCTAAACTAATGGATGGTTGTCTCGTTTGGGAACATTGGGAGGATTAAAAATAGAACAAAGCGTTTTCCTTCCATCTTTATCTCACCTAATTTCATCTTCTCTCCTCAGAATCGTCCTCTGGTGATCGCGAGCTTCGTCTCTTCCCTTCTCGTCGCCCCGGTCGTCTTCCTCCACCTCTGCAGCCCCAGCATGACTTGAACTCAGAGCATGATGTGGACAAACTTCCAGAGTCCCACCCCCATGGCCTCCACCTCCATCATCTTCATCACCACCACCATCAGCACCCAGCCAGGATGGCCAAAGTGATGCCGGCCACCCTGTTGGAGTCTCGGTTTCGTCAGGAGCCAGGCGGACAGCGAACACTCAACCTGCTGGCGCGACCGCATAATGAGGTGCATCCAGAGCACGCTGTGGTGTCTGCACGGCATCTGGTTACAGTGGTGAGTAATCTGATCCCTGATTGGGTGAGAGACATCTATATCAGTGTCAGACATCTATTAAGTATTGTTAAGTGTTTTTGCTGAACACAGGCTGGTTAATGTGTTGGGATGCATCAGACTCCAGTGATGCCAGACGTTTAAATCGTACAGTCTGACGCCCAGCTGAATAGAAATTTCTGGAAGCTGCTGTGAAAAAGCACTCCTGTGATCCCACCAAGTGTCTTTGATATGATGGTTTGATAAAGGAAGGTTGTGTTCTCCTCACAGAGGTTACAGAGGACCAACACTGAGGAGGTCAGAGCAGACAGACAGACAGACAGACAGTATGAAAAATGATGGATGAGGAGTTGCAGACTCCTCTGTTGCTATGGCACTGAGGAGAGATGCTGCACTCTCTGTTGCCATGGAAACACTAATCATGAGTGTGTGTGTGAGAGACCCACTTGCCTACACAATGGGTGGTTGTATAACTCTCTAATAAACAGAGGTGACCTTCAGAGTGACATTGAGATACAGACAGTACAGGTTGATAATGGGACGGACAGAAAGAATGAAATGGTGGACAGACATGAAGTGAGACAGGAGGATGAAATGGAGGGTGACTGTAGAGAATCACAAGTAGCTTATGATTCTGAATTGGTTCGGAAACGGTAGAAGTGAAGTGTGTAAGCTCTGGATCAACCGAGCATCAAAGAAATGAAAATTGATGGTAAATCAAGTCATCATGTCTGTCATGACATTACAAGTAAAACAGCGCTGCCATCACTGCTGTACTCTCTTTGTGTTGTTTAAAATTAAATTCCAACAGTAATGAGTAAAATGCAAATGTTTGACTATTTTAAGTTTTAGTTTAACTTTGAGTGCTGAATTTGTACTCTGATGTGTTGTGGCGAACACAACTATGTGTTATCTTATTGGGATCAGTGTGGAGTTGCGACACCATCTGATTCACAGTGGATATTTATTAATAGAAATGTAGCTGATATTTATTTAACGGAATATCTGCATGCCTCCCTCAGCTGTAAAGTCTCGCTGTCAACACTCCCTCAATCCTCTGCCAAACAGTCAGAGGTGCCATCAGCACAGATGCATTGTGGGAGGAGAGGCAGTCTGGAGAAACCTCCGGCGGAAACCAAAAGACAGACGAGACTGCTGGGAGTTTACAGACGGGTTAGCTGTCTGTCTCTGTCCTGCTGTTTGTTTGTTTGTTTCTGGCTCAGTCCTTATAGGCGTCTCACTCCAGGGGGCCTTGCAGTGGGATATAGGTCACTCTTCACAGTGCCTGATAAATAAAACACTCACCCCACATAGCCATGCTGACGAAGAGAGTGCAGTGATTTATTAATATGAAATCTAGATTTGTGCTTGAGAAACTAAAATGTTCATGTTGAGGTAACCTGGTTCTTCAGTGGCTTCTTTTGGACCAGTAACATAAAGAACTAGTTATTTGAAGAGTGTTTCAAAAGGCCAAAAATTCAAAGAGGTAGAAGATTTATAATATCAGAAGTGTATTGAAGGACTGTTGATGAAAAGAGCAAATAAGGAAGCCATTAGTCAGTCAGACGTGATTTGTAGCACTCGTACAGACAATATGTAATAAAGTGCTTCACACAATAAAAATAGTGTTTCCCTGTGGTGTTACTGTTGGCACTGCTGTCACAAACACAGCGTCAGCAACTTAGCTTCTGTCCAAAACAAAAAACTAACAACTAACAATCCCAGTTTGATCTAGAAACACTGATCTCAGTGCTGTGAAGAGAGCAAAACAGCCGGTTGAATTAATAAGGCAAGTTTTGTATATAGAATGCTGGTTGTGAAGCGTCCCACTGGTCAGAGGGAACAGACTTTGACACAGTACCTGAACGCTCTCCATCTGTCTGCTCACTTGTTTTACCTCGCCTTCTATCACTCCCCCCTCCTCCATCAGCAGGCTTCTTTTTCTGTCAGCAGTTATTCCAGTTTTTGGACGTTATCTGTGGTTAGGGACCAGGGAAAACAATGCCTCTCAGCTTCCTTTGTGCCATAATCTGACCTTCAAATCCAGCCCGTCAGTTGGCTGGATAGCAGTGGGAAATGGAGGTTTGTATTGAACCAATCTATGTGTGTATGTTGCAATTTTTAAAATGATTTACTGCAGAAAGACAACCTTAAGCAAAAACGTTGTCTACTGCCAGTTTGAGATCAATGTCTATGATTGAATAGTAGCATTCGAAAGTGCCAGCAGCCCAAAGTTTCCCCTCCAGCTGCTTTCTGTTCCCCACCGGCTGGCTGCTCCACGTCCCTGTGGAAAGCCCTGCCAGTGGTGTCCAAACTGGATCCCAAAATAATGTGAGGGGTCACAGGGGATTAAAGGTATAGGAACACAGCATACTTTTACCTCCAGGTCTCCCTCAAGCCTTGAATTGAAACACCAGCACAAATGCTCAGGCATCATGTCTGCAAGTACTTACAACATCGTACCAACCAGGCGTGCTCCGAGCAAGCACCACAAAAGCCTTGCATAGCTCGATCAAAAGGAACAACATAACATCCCAACAGGACCCTACTCACAACTGTGAAACCTACCTACCAGAGTCTTGAGAGGTCTAAAACAATCATGTTGTCTTTAATTTACTGGCTCCTCGTATAAGTCAGGATACCGAATAGAAAATTAGATTAGAAATCAGACTGTTGTTTACACTGCGCTCCCTTTTTTTTTAATATCAATGTGAATCCTGAGAGGCTCAACGCTGAATTACATAACTCTATTCTGTGTTAATTGACTTCCTGTGTGGTCACATGACCTGTCCCTTCTGGCTGCTGCCGCTCCATCACGTCACTATGACAACCACGTCACTAATGGATGGAGAGAGGAAAGACAGAGGTGTAGTGACCGAGTCGAGCCTCAAAGCACTTTGTATGTATTTCGTCTGTAGTGACTGAATTTTTCCCCATTTTTTTGGTCAAAGTACACACGTATTTTTAAAGTCCATAAATATAAGATCTAAATACCAGCAGGTTTCACTGACCTGTGTCCAACAACTACTTAACATAGTGTGATTTTTTTTTTTCAGTTAAGGCATTAAATTGATTTGAATGTAAAGATGACATGAATCAATCTGGGTGTGTTTTTTGCAACATATATTAATATAATTCCAGTCAATCGTGATGAAACAGACAAAACTGTGTTGCGATGGAGGCAGAGAGGTTGTGTAAGTCCCAGATGGTATCCAGTCACCTCCCATCTCTGCATCTCACCACATGCCTGCAAGACACTAGTGTGTGTGTGTGTGTGTGTGTGTGTGTGTGTGTGTGTGTGTGTGTGTGTGTGTGTGTGTGTGTGTGTGTGTGTGTGTGTGTGTGTGTGTGTGTGTGTGTGTGTGTGTGTGTGGCCTTTGCTCCCCTGTCAGGTTCTTGCAGCACATGCAAGCTGGTTGTCACACACAAACAAAATGTGTGTGTGTTAGAAGGAGCTAGTTTCTTCGAACATGTAAATCTGTGCTGATGACACTCGATGCTGAATTAGACTGAATGGCATGGGGAAAACATGCTTTGTATTTCTGTAAAAAAAAAACAATCACAGTTGTCTTGGGCACAGGAACCAGAATTCAGCAACGGTGCAGCTCCAAAATAGTGTCGGGTAGAAGTTGTTTTGCACAAAGGAAGGTGCAGACTGGCAATAAAATAGTTAAAATCTTAGTGAAAAAAGTAACAACTGCTGAATTTGTTTGCACCGTTGGAAACCGGATTATTTTTTGTGCTCCTTGCCGTTTTCAGTGTGTAGGTTTCTAGCTTGGAGGTTGCTGTTGTTGTTTCACATAGAGGGATTTTGATAACGTAACCTGGAGCAGAAGGGAGGAGAATGGCTGGTGTCAGGCACATACCCACAGTCTGCAGCCAATGAGTCAGATTACTGCATATTTAAAAAAAAAAAAAACAGGCAAAACTGAAGTAAATCTGTTGTTGTGGAGCTGTGCAGACCTCTGTAGCTGCTGCTAGTGTAACACATCTGAATCTCCTACCTAAGAGTCAGCAGGTTGAATTGCATTGTGGACAAATGGTGACTGACTAAAACCCCTGTGACTGGTTCAGTGGTTTCAGACTGTTCTGCATGGTTTAGGGTTGATGGGCTGTTGAGCACAAATGAGGAAAAAAAAAAAGAATAGTGATTCTGAACTTGTAGGGAAACAACTGATGGGGATAAATCCAAGAACCTGCAAGGCAAAGCAGAGGGTACAGAGGAGAGAGAGAGCATGAGCAGGGTTGAACTTTAGTTTAAAGTGATGTTATTGGCTGAATGAGCCACTTAGAGTCTTTGAATGTTGCTGATTTACTTGCAGATCTGTGTTTTTTGTGCAAATGTTTAAACATAGAAACTAAAAGGCAGCAGGAAGGTTTACTGTGAGGTTCAAATCTCAGCCTACACACAGGAAGATGAGCCTGTGTGTGTGTGTGTGTGTGTGTGTGTGTGTGTGTGTGTGTATATCTGTTAAATAATTCATAACAGCAGTGTGTGTTACGTCTGCTTGTGGAGGGAACTTTGACGCCACTTCAGACCCACAGAGAGAAACATGACTCATCCAGGACGACTGCAGCTTCTGACCTGAACATTATCAACAGATTTGTGTGTATTCAGCAAAAAGTATGCAAAAATTATGCAGCTTTAAAGATTGTCTACATGGTTTAACCACAACCTGAACCTCCCGAAATGTCATTTACATTCGACTGTGACTTTGATTCAGTCTGTATTTAGTCACAATTTCCACATTCCACCATTTAGATAATGGACGGTCTGATGTCAGATTACACATTTCTAAGCCTGCTCTCGACTGGGGAGATTTTTTTTTTCTCAAAGGAGCAACACAAGCGTGAATAATCCAGCCTCACATCAACCCACTCATTCAGCTGTGTGTATATGCATGTGTGATCTCATTCAGCTGGATGTTGCACGTGGCGCTCACGTTTTCCCCGTCAGCGCTCTGAAGCGAAGCTGCACCACTAACACGCTGCAAAAAATGACCTCCTGTTATTTCATTATTCCGGCTGATTCAATCCAGCATTCCTTAGAAATGTATGTATCTTCATGTGTGTTGAAAACATCACATGACATTCACACGAAGGTTAATATTCTCATGTCACTGGAAACGGTAAAATGATAAACCTTTTATTTTTGATCATTTATGGATGGAAACGGCTCGGAAGATCAAATCTATATAACAAGTATGTACAGAATAGTACAAGCCAAGAGTTGATCAATACAGGTGCGATTTAAAGGTGCTATCAAGTTTGAGATTGGATTAAAGATACAAGGTACTTCAGATTTCAGAAGGGTCCTTTGACTCAGAGGGCTGTAACAAATGATTCTTGTTTATATTAACAATGAATGTGCTGATTATTTTCTCTGCCGACCGCAGTGATGTCCTCGCTTGTTTGCCACTGACAGTCCAAGATCTTTAATTTAGTGTTACATGTGACAAAAACACATTTCCAGCCAGAAAAAATACCTTTTTCTTCATCTGATCGATGAACCGGTTGTTTGTTTCAGCTCTCGTTTTTGTTTTCACGGCCTCATGTTTTATTTCAGAATAAAACGGAAAATGTTTATTTTTGCATTTTAACCAAATCTTTATTTTTTCCGTCTCCACCCTCATCCTCCTTCGCCCCTCTCTGATATCTGATTGGTCCAAATTGGATTCCCCCTACTGCCCGAGGGCTCTCAGCTAATTAGCGGGTAATACTCTGTGTTTGTGTGAGTGTGTAGGGGGGGGACGACAGAAATAGCACCTGATCCTGACAGGAAGCGCAGTGGGATAATGGCATTACCTGGACAACAACCAATCAGGTGGCAGGTTGAGCTCCGTCCCCCTCTAAGCCAATCAGAGATCACAGAATGACTAGATCAGGAAATGGAGCGAGAAGTCCCTGAGCTCTGACTGACAGGTAGCTTCTCTCTCTCTCTGTGCTCATTGAGTGAAAAGCTTCCTGTGGTCGACGGGACAATCAACAATGTTTACATGTTTTCTTGGTAAGATTGTTCAGTTATTTAGAGTTTCTGCTTTTCCTTTTTATCAGCGGTTTATTTGTTCAGTTGTTGTGTTGTTTCTCTATACTGCGAGGTTGTTAAGCTGTTTAAATTTTATTTAGTTATAAATTTTGATTGTTGTTTTTCAGCCTCAGTCGTTTCAGCTGTGCAGATGTGTAGCTGTTTGGTGGTTTTCAGCAGGTTATAGTTGAAACACTTGATTATTCCGCAACATTAAGATAATTGATCATTCATTTCAGAATTGGTTTTCAGCAACCAGAGACAGACGGATAATAACATCAACTGTGTGTGTGTGTGTGTGTGTGTGTGTGTGTGTGTGTTTGCTAATGGCTAAAACAACAACATGTTCTGTTGCCACTTAATTCAATATCAGGAGCAATAACCACAGCCAGACAGGACACACACACACACACACACAGCAGTCATGGTTTGGTGCTGGTGGGAGGAGAGCTGCAGTGGTCGGACCTCATGTTTACTTTCTTCCAACTGTATTTGGGGAACTGACAGTTTGACAAGGTAATCAATAATCAGTTTCATTTCTGTGTGTCCAGTTTAGCCCAGCTTAGCTCCATCTTTTTGTAGTATGTTGGAAGCTTTTTCAAATGTTGTTTTTGTCTGACCAACGGTACAAAGATTTAAAGGCTCCAAAACAAAGGCAGAACCTGGGAAGTCTGATGGAACCATTAGGGGGCCAGTAATTACAAAAATACTTGTCATGTGACTGGATGAACCATCTGCTCATCACAGAGGGTTGTTGAATTAAATTCTTACTGAAGTTATTGAGTGGAGAGAAGAATGAAAACATGTTTTCTGTGGAGACAGGTCTGCAGCTTCGTACTTTCATCTTCCAATGAAATAAACTCTAAAGTTATGACGGAACTGATGCTATGGCTGCTACGCTAACGTCCCGAGCTGGTGGTCGCATGTGAATCATACTTTTAGGTACCTGTAGCTCATCAAAGGACACAGCCTGTCAGGGAGAACCAGAGAGTTTACTAAAAAATGACACAATGAGTTAGTTTAATTTATTGAATTGAATTGTATAATTTTTGTAGCTCAGGTTTATTGCAGCAGCTGACGATGATAGTTTCAGTTGTTATGTAGCTAACAGTCTTCACACAGACTGTCTGTCTGTTTGACCTCAGAACTAACCAGGAGCTCCAGTCCTCCTCTTTTGGTTGTTTGGTTAGTTTGTCAACAGGATTACACAAAAACTGCTCGACAGATTTCCACCACACATACTGTAGATGAGGATGAGTCTTGACCCAGAATAGACCTCATTCACTGTTGGTGGTGATCCTGATAAAGGGTTGGATCCAGGAACATTGTTGTTTATTCCTCAGTGAGTAATAGGTGGATCTTGATGAATAAAGTCAGGTGAGTTCAGGTGGAGGGAATCTACGAGTGGGTACAACTTGATGTGGATTATAGATCTTGTGATCTTGAATATAGTGAAGCTGTTTCCTGTCCTGGCCCTGGTGTAAAATTTGTACAATTTTCTGTTTTAAGGTGAAACTTTTGTGGACACGTCTTTGTCTCAGTTTGTGCCACCTTCAGTGAGTTTCCTTCTGGTAACTTTTTCGATTGATGTCTTACACAATCATCTTGTGTCTAATGTTTGTTTTGTTTACTAAGTCCTCAATCGGTATTTTTGCTGGATGAAAGATATTAACAGGAGTCAGATTTGTTCAGTAGATAATATTCACTTGGTGATACAGAGAATCATCATTCTCAGCCTTGACATTAGTAAATATGGGACTGTCGTCACAGTCAGCGGACTGCAAACGAGATGTCCTTGTTGCTCAGAATGAGAAGATAACCGACTCCTCCTTCTTCCTGCTTCATGTTGTCTTCACTCTCAAAAATCTCCGCCAGCATCAGGAGGTTGTAGGAGAAAACACAAGCGTATTGTGACGTGAGGGGAAACAGATTCATGGTGTAACCCTTTAACACAAGAGTATAAAAAAGCTAAGACTGAGATGAGGAGCTGACAGACGGGGAAGGTGAAGACCATCAGTGTCAAGAGGGAAAGACATCTGTAGACTGTTTGTCTCTGCAACGTCAGCAGCACAAACCGATCAACACAGATGTATGTGAAATCAGGATGAGTCATTGGTGTGTGTGTGTTTCACCTGTCTCCCGTATCACTTTGGATGAAAGCTGAGAGACTGTTGGGAAAACCAGAGGAGCCAAACTAGAGCGCAGATTAAATAACACAGCTGGAGACACAGAGGTGATGTTACGGTTCGATCTGTTTGGTGATGAGGCCACAGAACAGAAAGCATCCAGAGACAAAACGAACACACGGAGGATTTAATTGTTCCAACGTTCAGTGCTCGAGTGTAAAATGAAACTTTATTCACAGCAAATTTAGCTACAGAGCAGTTAAATCAAGTTGAAATATGTTTGCACATCTGTATCAAAAGCAGAAAGCCGTCAGAAATCACTTCAGCAACACAGATAGCTTAGCATTAGCCTGCAGCATCACTTCAAGACTCTTCTCAGCTGACTGGTGCTGCTGGAAACGTTCTCTTCTTTCTCTTTCAGAGATCCTTTATTGATTTGTTTGTGAGGAGGGTTTACTCGGGACAGATTTGAGAAACTGGACTTGGTGACAAACTTCTGCTTCAGTCTTTTGTTGTTTACTGTTGAGTCACTGAAGGCTGGGATTTGTTGTTTATGGTGAATAGTATTTAAAATTCTCTGAGAGCCACCAGGCTAAAGTCAAACTGTTGTTGTAAAACTGCAGCAGCTTTTATATAGATTGTCAGGATACAAAACCAATGATCTGTTGATCTTCACTGATCCAGATATGATAGTCTGACAGTAGGAGAGACAGTAGAATCAAATTGTTGATTTGTACAAACAAGAGGCCTCATATAGTAATTCATATTGTAATTCCTGACACTTTATTTAAATTACATTTATATCAAGAAGATCCTCATCTAATCAATTACATTTGTGTGTCTACTCACTGAATGAGGCTGTACTGTTAAAATACTCTAAATACTAGAGGTGTGAATCTTCACTGGCCTCACAATCTGTCACAGTGTCTCGTCCTGTTTGTGCTTCAATTAAGTTCATCACATTAAAATGCAGTTTGATGTGTGCTTTCAAAATACTCAGCGCATTTTTTTTTTTTCACCTGTGATTATTGCAAGAGAGTGAAGTTGTAACTTTATTGTCCAGCCGAAGCCAGAAAATCAACAATCAACATCAGCAGTCTGCAAACTCCTGATTACGCTCCGCCTCTACATGAACGCAGAATCATCCACATCATGATGGATCGTCGAATCAACACATTTCCATACCTCAACTAGATACTGTGCATTATTGATGGAAGACAACAAGATATACTTTATCACATCATGACAGCATCTGCTGTTCTGGCTCCAGACGCACAGATTGAGATGCAGCTTCATTCAGTGTTTTTCCATCCGTCTGCTGTTAGCACAAGTTCCATCTACTGATTAAAACGACCTGAGTGGAAACTCTGACACGGAGGAAATAAACTCTGATATGGCAGAAAAGTTTTTATGCCTGGCTGAGGGGCAAAGATTTATCAGATGTGTGATGAGGAGGCCGTAAGCTTCATCACAGTCATACAAACTAACAGAATCTCTCTCTCTCTGTCTCTCTCTCTCTCTCTCTCTCTCTCTCTCTCTCTCTCTCTCTCTCTCTCTCTCTCTCTCTCTGTCTCTCTCTCTCTGTCTCTCTCTCTCTCTCTCTCTCTCTCTCTGTCTCTCTCTCTCTCTCTCTCTCTCTGTCTCTCTCTCTCTCTCTGTCTCTCTCTCTCTCTCTCTCTCTCTCTCTCTCTCTCTCTCTCTCTCTCTCTCTGTCTCTCTCTCTCTCTCTGTCTCTGTGTCTGTCTCTCTCTCTCTCTCTGTCTCTCTCTCTCTCTCTGTCTCTGTGTCTGTCTCTCTCTCTCTCTCTGTCTCTCTCTCTCTCTCTGTCTCTGTGTCTCTCTCTCTCTCTCTGTCTCTCTCTCTGTCTCTCTGTCTCTCTCTCTCTCTCTCTCTCTCTCTCTCTCTCTGTCTCTGTCTCTGTCTCTCTCTCTCTCTCTCTCTCTCTCTCTCTCTCTCTCTCTCTCTCTCTCTCTCTCTGTCTCTGTCTCTCTGTCTCTCTCTCTCTCTGTCTCTCTCTCTCTGTCTCTCTGTCTCTCTGTCTCTCTCTGTCTCTCTCTCAGTACCTTGCTGTGGACGTGAGGAGGCTAAACGTCAGTCTTCTTCGGTGGTTTCGGGAAGGTGTAGCGGCAGCGTTGGGCGTCCCTGCAGGACACGTGCACATCAACCGGCTGAATGTGAGAAACCGTTCATATACACACTCCGCCTATTGATTTATTGCTTGATTGACTGACTGGTGACTCTTACAGGAGAAGAAGAATGGCATCGAGCTCTTCGTGTCCTCTGATAGGCTGGGCATCTCTGAGCCCCGCCCCGCTGAGGAGGTCATCCAATCACTGAACGTCAAGGTGCTTCACCGCCACCTGGGACACTTCGGCATCACAGAAGTCTCCACTGAGGTGTGTGTGTGTGTGTGTGTGTGTGTTTGAAAACTGTAAGTGTGCCTGCTCGGTCTCCTTGGTAACCGCAGCTCGTTAGACTGCCTCGTTAGTCCCCGTGGAGACGGAGGAGAGGATGGATGGGGATTATTAGAGCCGAGTGCTGCTGCTAAAAGTTTAATGGAAGTATTAAAGTCCCATCGATCAGCCGGAGGAAGAACAGAGCAGCTTTATAGATTATATTAATATTATTACTCTCAGCATGAGAGATGTGACGGCTCCTCTGTAATATTATTACAGCAACAGATCCATGAGGAGCAGACACAACAAAACTCGCTCCTCTGACTACTTTAAAGGAGAAGTACAACAAAAAAATCCACCTTTAGAGTGTCACTCAAATCAACACTACAGAAATAAACCTCTGAAGAATCAAAAGGACTTTTGCAGAGCTGCAGCTATAGAGAGGTGTAGTCTGTAGCATGTTAGCGCATCCTGTCCCACAGGCTTTTTGTGGAGTGAACCAGAGAGATGCTAACTTCAGGGTTAGCCCACATAACTACCTCCTCCCTACGCCGCTCTATAGCTGCTCTTTTGTCTGCTGGGGAGGTGTTGAGTGTAAAGCACACCTGTAAAGTATTTAAGCCTTTATGTTTGCTCTGGAAATGACAGCTGTCCTCTGGTAAAACACTGTTGTCCAGTATCTAATAGTTGTATAAAGTAGTGACGGTCAGACACAGGTAGTATCTGCGCCTCGCTGCAGGAGGACGGAGACAGTCCGGGATGTTTTAACAGGAAGTGTCAGAGACGATCAGGTTCTCTGTGTCTCCTGTAGAAGAACGTCCTGCAGGGCGAGCAGAGGGATCACGTCTGGAACAGAGAAGGGTTCTACGCCGTCGTCCTCTTCTTCACCATCTTCGTCATCATCATCACCTGCTTAATGGTAATGTAACTCACACATGCACATGCGGGCGCACACACACACACAGATCAGCATAATCACTAACATCATGCAACATGTTGCCGGCTGCTCTGATTGGCTCAGCCATCGACCGCCGTGAGCCAATTTGTGGTGGTCAAAAGTCACTGTGTCCTCAACTTCAGCTACACACACACACGTATATAAATGAAGGGAATACAAGGTGGGAATACAAGCTACAATATAGAATTGTGATAATGATTTTTTTTTTTTTACAGAAAAGGTATAAAAATTATTTAAAAATATATATTTATTTTAGTCAGTTGCAGTGAGACATTTCCTCCACATGGGGGAGCACTTGTACAGAGATTCAAGTCAAGGCTGTTTTATGTTGCATTAAAGAACTGAACTGATCAATAATCTAAATGTGACATCTTTTTTATCTTTCATGTCTCTACAGTTTTCTCTCAGTTTTCATTCTCAGTTTAACTGTTTATTTCCTTATATTATCAGTGAAGCAGCTTGAAATGTGTGTTTTCATGGAGACTACACACTTTGTGTCTCCCTGCTTCTGTCTCCAGTTTATGAAATCCTGTCAGTGTATGCAGGAATATTTTGGATAAACAACAATTCGATGAGTCCTGTCAACATGTGAGGTTTGGTTTTTCTCCCGTCTCGATCCTGTTGACAAGCAGGTGACCTTAAAACCACCTCAGACTCCTTAATCATGTTTTAAATGACCATGAGGAGAAACTGTAGGAAACGTATTGACAGTGACCATGTTGACAACAAAAACAACCTATAAAATCATTTACAGAAATCCACAGTCCAGTAGCCTTTAACAACTCAAACAAATCCTCCACAGGCTCGTACAGACAAGAGAGACGAGGAAGGTCTCATTTTGATGATTTAATTCATGTAAATTTATGCAGATTGTTCTTTTAATTAATGTTTTCCTCTCCTGTCTGCGTCAGGTTTTGTATCGACTGAAAGAGAAGGTTCAGGTTTCTGACAGACAGCTGAAAGCTCCGCCCCCTGACCTCCACCTGACCCCGACTGTTCCTCCAGACTCCGCCCAGAGGTCAAAGGGCACTAAGGTCAGCAGCAGACACCACAACTGTCTCTGCCCTCACATGTTGAAATAAAGGATAGTAATGTAACGTTAACGTTGTCCAGGTTGTGACACCAGGAAGCATGGTCCAAGCTGAGCTCCCTCCAGCTGTAGCCACGCCCATTCCCCAGCAGCAGCCAATCGTAGCCTGCCGCCGCCTCGCTCCTCCCGTCATCCCTGTGCCCAGGTGAGTCAGCTGACCGTGAGTCCTAAAGTATATATTGAAATAAACGACATGTCTGACAGCTCTTCTCCTCCTAGCCCCGCCCCCGTCCACATCGTCAGCAGCAGCGACTACGCCCCTCCAGTCGTTGTTGCCCCGGTGACAGCCAATAACGAGCTAAAGCCTTGCCCCTCCCCCTTCAGGATGAAACCTGCTGCGGGACTGCAAGAAAGGTAACGTGCTGTGATTCAACCCACTGCAGAAGAGTCAGTGTGAACACAAGACAGACAAAACTGAAAGACAACAACATTATTTCTGTTTATTTATTTATTGATTTTCAAACAAACTGAATTAAACTACAAACAGTAATTTAAGTGACACTTAAAGGATTATATGTTGAATCTTTAACGTCTCAACTCAGTTTGATTCTCTGACTAAAAGTGCAACAGTAGCGAACATTAGCTAGCTCACTTGTGATGCTAATGTGCGCTACTGAGCTGTCTGCAACAAAAGTAATGCTAACTCGAAAAATAAAACTGCCTCACTGATGTTAAGTACTTTTACTGAAGTCCAAATCTGACATAATTGTACTTCACTATATTGATTGACTTCCTGCCACATACTGTACTTGACTGGACTTTTTAGAATCTTTGGAGTGGAAAAAAACACTAACACCATGAAAACAGCCACTTGTGCTTAAGAAGTCCTCGAAAATTGACCATTGATCATTTAATATTTAACTTAGATTGTCGACTCACTGGGGATATTTGGTGATATGGAAGTACAGTAGTAGCATTTTATTTCTAAAAGTGTATAAAAGGAAAATCTGGGGAAGCCACACAGCCGTATAGTTTTTATTTCACTGTTTGCAGACATGAAGCTGAAGCTGTAAACTAATGTTTACGTCGTATAGCAGGACTGTGTGATGCAGTGAAGACCGGACTGATGACCAGGTGGCAGAGACAAAGTCGTATTCTGTTATTGTCTAAACTCTCAGGTAGTCAGTAGAGACACCTGCTGGTCAAAACTGATCACAGCAGGAAAATATGAACTTGACATACAAACGTTCTTCCACATGAGCCTGGTGAAGTCTGTGGTTGAGATATATTGGTTGTTGGCATCAGTCCACCTAATAATCACCATTATTGATCTGTGTTATATTTCTGTTATCGTCTTCTCACTGATGATGAGTAATTACCTCGGGTGCCAGTTGACAGTCTGTTGATATGAATGTGTAGATTTAGTTAAACTTCATTTTAACATGTCGATTCGTCGCTGTGTGTCACACAAACAAACTGAAGCAGCTTTTTAGAGGAGGAGGAGTCGCACAACAGCCAGTAAATCTCTTAAACACCCGCTGATATAAAAGAAACTCGCTTAACGACCACTCATTGTGTGTGTGTGTGTGTGTGTGTGTGTGTGTGTGTGTGTGTGTGTGTGTGTGTGTGTGTGTGTGTGTGTGTGTGTGTGTGTGTGTGTGTGTGTGTGTGTGTGTGTGTGTGTGTGTGTGTGTGTGTGTTTAGAGTGCAGTCACCTCTAACCTGTGATTGTCGGAGCTGTCAGGTGTTGAGCTGCGTACGTGACACTCAGGAGATATTTGCGTTTGTCCTCAGCTTATAGTTCAGAAACCTCAGCAGCACTTCAGGACTGCAGTCAGAGAGCGGAGCATCGATTCAGCCTGGGGTCGATGTTTATATGAAGGGTGGCGTCACATTCAACTGATTTCCTCTCAAAAGTTTCTCCTCATATCAGGAACGAGTATGTTAGAACACAGTGTTCCTAAGATAACATTAAACGGCAGATTACAGGACATTTAATACGTCTTAGAACATTTCCTACAAATCACAGCCGCTTCAGACAGGTTTATACCAGTCAGACCGTTTTTATCAGAGTTTATGTCAGGGCGAGCGAACGTAATTGTTAAATCTGCCTCGTCTACAAAGACGCAGTCAAAAATTGTATGTTGTAAGTTGTATCTTATCACGTTAATTTGGTAAATTGGATTATTCTGACTTTTGAAGTAAACATCTTTGTCATCATCTTAAAAAACCTTATGTTGTGAGGTTAATATTGTATTATGTCACAATGTTTATTTAGATAATCTCACCATTTTGACTGATATTTCATCTTTGAGTACAGACATTTCAAAATTAGATTTAGAAAAGTTTTCATAGTTTTCATTTTTTTAGTTTTTAAGAAAATATCATATTTTCAATTCAGCAAGTCTCATAAATTTGATTTAAATATCTCAGTTTGATTTAAGAGTTTTTACTTTTGACAAACAGATCTCGTAAAAAAAAAAAATGTTCCTTGATGGTAAGTCGAGCTAATGTCAGTATTTTTCATCTGTTTTTTTCTTTCTTTCCCGACATTAATGAGCCTCCACACTTCTGTTCGTGCAGCGACAGCCTTAAGTTTTTGCTCACATTATGTATTTTGTTTGTTTTGTCTTATTTGTGGGGGTTTGTGATCCACATCCCTTCACACAAAAATGCACTTATATGCAGAAAATATTTTGACATGAACATTTTTCTGTATTTTCCCAAAAGTCCAGAAAACAAGATTGGAAAACTAGAAACCCTAAAACATAATATGTTGGTAATGGAATAAAATATGACAGAATATCAACACACAAAGAGTATTGATCAATGTTTAACTACAGAATTATATGTTGTCATATGTTTGCATTAAATATTGACAGAATGTTTTATCACGTATTGTCTTATTTCCTTTGTTGGCCTTTACGAGGTCACTGTGTGAGAGGGGGTCGGTGCTGTTTTTGTTTCGAGCTTGCCAAATCAAATTCCTGTCGACTATGTTAAAAAACAGAAATGATTGGAGAAACATAACGCTTGAAAATGCTTCCATACATGTACGTGTCTTGTCGTCCTCCATGGCGATTCTGAGCTCGATCAATTCACCTGGATTTTATTTTTATTTTCAGGAAAACCTCAGTTTTGTCTCAGTTGTGTCTTTATTGCAGCTTTGGGTCGTAGAGTGGCTGAAGTGGTATATCTGTGGGAAAGCTAAGTTTGAGCCTGAGAAACCTGGACAAATTAGAGCGACCTACTTCTCGTCAGTTCAGAGGAAAAAGGTGTGCTGAGTGTTTTTCTGAGCAGCTTGTTGCTTTAAGAGCGCTTTTGAAAATTGGCTGAAGTTCATTTTCCTCTTAAGTGGTTTCATAACTGAAAAGAAAACATCATTATCTGCGCCTCAGCTCAGAGTCGAGCACTTTAGCCTTTATCTGCTGCGCGTAACTCTTCCGTTGACTTGCGGTGCGTCCGCAGAGTCGAACCTCGGACGCCATTTTGTTCTGGTTACATCAGCGTTCAGTGTGGAATCTGGGGAACACAGGGTGTTTCTTCAGGTATGAAAAGGAAGGAAGATTTCAGGCTCAGAGTGAGAACAGGATGTTTTTCTTTGTGTCTGTGTCTTTGTGTGTGTGTGTGTGTGTGTGTGCGCGCACTGTCCACTCTGGATGGCAGCCAATCAGCAATCAGACGAATAGGAAGCAACAGCATCCTGGAGAGGAAGCTGGCCGACACGTAGCCAGACGAAGAGAGTCCACCCACACTCACCCCATCAAAGCACACCTCGTCTTCTCTTCTTGTTCTTCTTCCTCCGTTCTGACACCGTCACAGAATCATTTGTCTTTTTTCCATCGTCTTCAGGAAATATCTGCAAAACCCGAATAATGTCAAGAACATGTTGATATAAATCTACAATGAAACTGAGGAGCTTCCCAGACTGTCTGTTCTAACATCATGTCTTATTTTCCCTCCCTCCCCTTCTTCCACATCTTCACCTTGCCATCCGTCCCTTTCAGACGGGGCTCTAACGTCTCTCTGGTGTTGGACATGTCGGCTCTCGGCTCTGTGGAGCCCCTAAACGTTGCCGTGGTTACTCCCAGAGAGGCTGCAGCCAGAGAGTATCTGCTGTCAGCCGGCCGGCCGCTGACACGACAGCAGCTCCGCGACCTCGTCAACAACACGCACAAGCTGCACACTGAGTTTGCTGTAAGTAAAAACATGTAACACAGGGTCACGTGTTCCCGCCCCCCCTGCCAAGAGGTCTGGTTTTAATATAAAACCATCAAACACCAGAAACAGGATCCTGATTTCTAAATTAGTGCTGATGACGGGCAGGGTTTGAGTCTGAATCGACTCCAGTTTCCTGAGAAGAATACTCCTGCGCCAAAACAAACAACAACGAACATTAATAGCACAACAACTTATTTAGTTGGCGCCCTGAATGCCCTTATTCTAACATAAATATTTTATTGGGGAGTTTGTTCTAGGCTACTGAATCTGTTACAACATATGAAAAAATACAGTGACAAAAGAATCAAGTAAACACATATGCATTTTATTTTTCCTGAGAGAAGCTCTTTCCTTGTAGTCGAGTTGATATGCAGAGAAATCGAATTGAATTTAAACAATCAATTGTTTTCTGCATCATTTCTGACATATGAGCAGCAACAGTTTTGTTTATATCTGTCATACATTTTTTTTCACATTCTTCATCGGAAGTATCACTAGTTTTGTTGGACCAAAGAAGAAGAACGTCTGAGTTAACAAAGCGAGTTTCTAACAGTGAACATTTTTCTTCTTCTTCTCAGGAAATTCCCATGAATTTCATTGATCCCAAAGAGCTGGATATTCCAAACCACGGGACCAAGAACAGATACAAGACCATACTGCCCAGTGAGTACTGTGTGTGTGTGTTGCTAAGAAACAGCTCCAAAGCAGCCCTCATTTCTTGTTGAACCAGGAAGTTGTTTTATGATGTGGGAGGGGCTAAAGGTCAAAGACCAGCAGCCCCAAGGACAGCTAACATGGCACCTCCCTCTTTCCTGAACACACACACACACACTCTCTGAAACAATGAGTACAGTTTGTTCTCACACTGCCAGTCAAGCACTCGGCCTGATTAAGACATTATATAACACGCACACACAATGATCGTTCTTGTGTGTGCACTGTGTTTTGGAGAGTGGGTGGGGTTATCAATCAATACAACAGCGAGTGGGGGGGGTGTTCCTTCCTTCCTTCCGGCCAATCAAGAGTAAGGAATGCTCACCTAGAGCCGCTGTCGATCAAACTCCATCCTGTGTTCGAGTTTCTGCGTCGTCTCTTCTGAAGTGGTCCAAACATAGTCGAGTCTGAGTTGATGTGAAACCAAATCACAACCGTCGCCATTGTCCAGCAGTCCTGAAAACACTCAACTGTCCCAAATGAAAAGGTTGCTTCTTTACCTTAGTAAGTATAAGCTTTAAGGTATTTTTACCTCCAAACTATACCTCTACTACATTTTTTTACTGTTAACTTGAGAAGTGACATTAAACGTCGATATACAGTTTATTGTTCATTGCAGCTGCCCACAGGTCGCTAACAGCTACCTAGCTCTCCTTCTCCTTCTTCATTACTGCGTCTTTGAACTGATTTTACTCAAAAAGACAGAAGAAAAAGCAGACAAAAGAAGACAGACGGTGAAGAAGACAAAGATGAGAGAAAAAGAAGACGGAAGAAGACGACACAACAACAGACAGAATAGATCACACACTGTCTGATCTCCAGCTTCTTTGCCGTCATGTAAATGACATGTTAGGTCTCTGTTAACCTGCCAACCAGGAACCTCAACATCACCACACTCCAAGTTGTTTCATGAGGAGAAACTGAACAAACTTCATGAAACGACAGGGCGACACTGTCCCCACCAGCTTCACTTTGAATAGCTGATCTTTACATCTTTCTTGTCTGTCTCTGTATCCTTTGTGTCCTCACCTGTCTCCTTCCCTTGTGTCCTAGACCCTCACTCCAGAGTGATCCTGCGGTCGAAGAGCTGCAACGACCTGCTGAGCTCCTACATCAATGCTAACTACGTTCGGGTGAGTGGCAGCTGTTCTCTATAACATCTCTACCGACGCACATCGAGGTTGACTCCGAGGAACTCATCCTTCATTTCTGACTCTTAATTCAGTTAATTATAACACCATTTGTTATTGTCTCTCAACCTGAGAACACACACTGATACGATCACATCACTTATCTGGAATGTCTCTCACACACACACACACACACACACACACACACACACAGTGAAAGTACACTCCTCAGTGGTGTGTAATGTCGCTCTCAGACTCTGATACAATAGACTTTCTTCCTGTCAGGAAGCTCCAGTGAAACAGTTTAAACTGTCTTGAGAGAACAGAGGCTGCGTTCAGATCCTTCGTCCTCCAGAACAAACTAACACATGAAACAGATAAACATGGAGACGATGTGAAATATGGAGACGATTATGATCAGAACTGGTTTATAACTGAATAAACTGTCTGTGTTGATAAACTACTGAACACAGATGATATCTCAGGCCAACAAAGACAGAGAAACTCTGTGTTCTTTAGATTCTTCTTGCAGAACCCGCTGCAATCTAATACTTTTTTTAACTGATGTATTTGTTGTAATTGTTTGAAGGGCTTTTGATTTTATCACCTCAGTTTTTTTTTTTTTTACTGTAAAGTACTTCTAACTTTTGTCCCTTGGCGGGTCAAAACTGAACCTTAATGTCGGGCCACGGGCCAGAAGCAAACATGCATTGTGTTGTATTGTGTTGACTTCCTGTGCAAAGCCACAGTCGGCCCACTGTGCTGCGATTATGATCAATACTGAGGATCCAACTTATTTAAAGAGCATCTCACCTCACAAAAAACTTTTCAAACTCTTATTTGTAGCCGTGATTTGGAGAATACGATACAGAATCAAATAAAATATAGCAAATTAAATGTCAAGTGTGTATTTTTAAGCATTTTCTCGCAGAAATGTTGGAATGTGGTGTTTTAAGTTTCCCGCAGTGTTTAAGCCCTGATTCCAGTAACTGATTGGTTCCTGTCCCAGGGTTACCTAGGCAACGAGAAGGCGTTCATCGCCACTCAGGGTCCCATGGTGAACACAGTGAACGACTTCTGGCAGATGGCGTGGCAGGAGGAGGCGCCCGTCATCGTCATGATCACCAAACTGAAGGAGAAGAACGAGGTAAGCTCACCTGGAGGGAAGTGAGACAGGTGGATGTTGATGGAGTTAAATTCTACATGCGACCAGGGACTGTCAGAAATTCAGAAACAGAATACAAAAAGTAAACTGAGAAATGTTTTTCCACCATCGCTGTCTGTAGAAGTGTGTTCTGTACTGGCCGGAGAAGCGGGGCATCTACGGGAGGGTTGAAGTGTTGGTGAACAGCATCAGAGAGTGTGAACACTACACCACTCGCAGCCTCACACTCAAGGTACTCTGCCCATATTACTGTTAATGCTGAGCAAAGAATAGTTTCATGTTCAGGATTTAAATATGTATTTGTGTGCAGTGTGGGAATCAAACCCGCGTGCTGCAGCATTACTGGTACACATCGTGGCCCGACCACAAAACCCCCGACTCCACGATGCCGCTGCTGCAGCTGATGGCCGACGTCGAGACGGACAGACGGACGGCTGCCACCGTCGGACCGGTTATCGTCCACTGCAGGTACAAAAAGAGGAAAATGAACTTTTCTTCTACTGCTGAAAGTTGTTTTGTAATGACTCCATTACCCATGCTCCTCTGCTTACAGTGCCGGGATTGGCCGGACAGGCTGCTTCATCGCTACGACGATAGGCTGTCGACAGCTGCAGCTGGAGGGAGTGGTGGACGTTCTGAGCATCACCTGCCAACTCAGAGCCGACAGGTGACCGACACTGTTCCACTAACTGAAGCTTTAATGTCCTTTTTAGCTTCTCCAACAGGCTGATGTGTTGATAACTAACAATCTGTCTGTCTGTCTGTGCAGAGGAGGTATGATCCAGACAGGTGAGCAGTACGAGTTCGTCCATCACGCCTTGATCCTGTACGAGTCCCGCTTGTCTGCAGAAACCGGCCAATGAGCTCGCACCACCTCAGGAGGCGTCAACCTGAACCAGGAAGTGTGCTGACATAGTGAGTTCTTAGCAGGTATGATCTCTGAGACTATGACGTTCTCTGAGATTTGGGAAGTCTGGAGGAGGTCTTTTGAGTTTGATGGACAACACGGACAACCAATGAGGACTGTTGTGGGCGGGACCTGTTGAAGGAAAGGGGAAAGGTACATTTCTGAAAATGGAATGTATGCGCTCTTCTTCTCTGCTGTTTCTTCTTCATGTGTTGCTGACGAGTGGTTCTTCAAAGGATCTGCCCGCTTCACTTCTCTTAACCACTGACTGCCGGACCGTGTTTCTAACTAACCAGACTGTCCTGTTACCTCTTTTCTGTCATGGGAACGTAGAAATAGTTTGACTGAGATCGATGGTACATTGTTCAATAACACTGTTGTGTTTCTGTGTCTTATAGGATTTTTAAATTATTTTATAACGTGGTGTTCTTACAGGAAGGCTGTTGGAAATGACTGTTAGCTGGTTGCACCTTTGGTTAAGCTACTGTACCACTGTGGAGCCGACCCGTCCAGCCTCGCACCTTTTGTGCAACCGTCCGTCACATTTAATTTAATTTCCAAACCTTTTGACATGAAGTGAAAATGTTAAACTTTAGGAGCAAAATCTATCTTCAGAGTTATTTCCATCATCCCCGAGATGTCTCAACTATTAACACTTCATTTTAAACCTTTCAGAAATATGTTGCTAAAATTTCATGCCATGCAGCCTGAAATATTAGCTTGCTAACTAGCTAGCACAATCATTTAAGGAACACGTTCATTTTAAGTGTTTTGTGCAAATGCTAATTTGCAAGCTTGGAAGTGAGCTATCCTGAGAGTGTTGGGGGGCTGAGCTGATAATATGGTTAGCCATTTAATTTATATTAAAGAGTAATCAAGTACAACATTTTGATCAGAATGATTTCATGTTTGACCGGCACAGAACCAATATAATAATTGTGATGATGGAGTGCTAAAGTTACAAATGGGGCTCCCTCCAGCCACAGACCACGTGCTAAAAGCTAACAGACCAATGTAATGATAACTTTGCTCCTGCTAAGCTAGTCTGTGTAGTACAGCAATCTGGTAGAGGCTAATTTTAGCTTTAGTAGTTTAGTGCCAATCCGTATGCTTTAATGTCAATAAATGGATGCTAACTTACTTCATAAGCTCATGCTGTTGTTAGCGCACTATGCTAATGCAATATTTTGTCAAACCAAGTATTCCACTGCAAACCACACGCAACAATTTGTTCATTCAACACGTACAGCTCCATTTAGACTTCAATAGATGTATTAAGAATTATGGGAGCTGTAGTTCTTGAATAACAAACTAACAAAATAATTGTTTTATCTTTGTTGAACAGACGTAAGTAATCAACCCCATTATTTAATATGTGCACAACGTCCCATCATGTTGAAACCTTTGGAAAGACAGATGACTGAATATAAAGAGATGTTGGCTCGCTGAACACACGCTGGATAAAAATTGGTGCTTCAGTTACAGTTTTTACATTTGATCCAAACATAAAGATAATCCTGTTAGCTTATCAGCAAATGGCCAAATTGAAGAGATTGTAGTTTACTGAGAGTTTGGACCAATAGAACAGAACATTTAGCTGCTCGATGTCAGAGTTTCACTCTGTATCGTAGTGAATCCTGTTTCTTGCGTTGACAATTCCCCTGTTGTGTAATACGTTGCTTTATACCAAAAAATGTGAAATGATTTACTTCACCGTGGTGCAGTCATCTCATCGATGTGCTGTTGTAAATTGCTATCTAGTGAGTGAGTTATTTTGGTGTATCAAAGTAATAATAACTTTATTTTTATACGGTTTTTACATGTTTTCGATGTGTTTAGCGGTTATCAGCCATTTGTTGACTACATGAAAGGTACAAACCTCGTCTCTAAACCATCGACTCTCATCAGGAGCTGGACTGAATTCATTCTTTACTTTGTGGATTTATCAGAGCCAGAGAACACACTTCACTGTTTTCACCCTTTCATTCATGAATTCTGAAATCACAAAGTTAAATTATTTGTTTAAAATCTTAACCAGTGGAAACGTATGCCCGTAATGAGTTGTGTATTGACACCGTGCGTCAGTAGTATTAAAAGGGATTCAAGAATATCTGTGAAGATCTTGTTCATTCTCTGACAAGCAGACGGGGAAAAAACTAAAACAATATTTTTAGCCTGAATAAGACATTAGGAATACTCCCTCTCTTATTTGACAATTGTTTTCTTGTTTATCCTCGGTGCATAACATTCTCTGGAGTGGATGTTCAATCACACAGTAAAAAAATAGTGAACTCTGAATAAAGCATTAATAGTTTGTGTAACTGGACGGAGCGTTGTTGATCCACGGCTTCCTGATATCTGACAGCTGTGCACCATGAATGAACCGGTTAATGATGGGAGAGATATTTTAAACATCAGATATTAACAGCTCACTGATTTTTAAATTCAGATTGTTTTTACTTTGACACTTGAGTGAAGAAAATGATAAATAAACATTTTAGTGCTGGTTAACAGAAACAGAAGGTTCAGTCCAGTATAAAACTCCATGTTGGGGTGTCGACCTGTTTCAGAGATCTGAGGTTTCTACAGTGATGCCAGTGATGAAGAACATCAACACATACGTCTAATCCGCTCTGTGTAAATGAGGTCACATTGTACAGTTCATGTTAAAGTGCTATTAAACCCGATGTGGGCAGTGACATCACAGAACATGGACCACAAACACGGAGACTTTGCTGCTAAAACTGGGAGCGTCGGGACCGCTGACGGACAATAAACGAGAGAATCTTAGAAGACTCTTCTTTTTCTATGTACCAAATTATTTTGTATTTATTCCTCTTCTTGTGATACAATCAGGGGACGTTGGACCTGCGTCTCTTCGTCTACACGTCCAACATGCCTGCTGGGAGCATCATCAACACAATCTTCACTTCAGTCAGTTCAGTATTTCAAACTCAAAGTGGTTAAACAGTGTCACATGTTTCAGGTTGTTGGTGACGTTTGAACTGACGGAGCAGAGAGTGAGTTGAACCCGGCCTCCGTACCTACTGCAGCAGCGGGTACAACAACACACTGCCTCTGACGTAGTATTGTGTCTGTACAGTAGGTGGTGGTTCATGTCCTGTACTTTACTGTTGTTGACTGTTGAAGGAGCTCAAAGGGACGCTACGCATTTTTAGCTTAAGATGGCTGTCGTGACGTCACATTGTGGAGAAAAACACAACTGAATTTAGTTTTAATTGAAAGCGTTTCAGACTTTATGTTGTTGGATATCAATACAGAAGTCAAAGTTAACTGTGTGTTCGTAGGAAGTTTCCTCAAAAGGACACGAGAACTAAAACTGCAAGTGTTCCATATCACCTCACCCAGAACCTTCCGGGTCCTGTCATGAAGAAAACTGCTTTTAGATTCAACAGACCTCACAAATCTGAAAAACCTCATATCTATAAATGATCTTTAAGGATTCTCGGATGTTGGAGACAAATTTCAGCCCAGTCCAGTGAAACACGAGGCCGGTGAGGCTCAGAACACAAAGAATCACTAATGTGATGAAATTTAAAGTATTTGGTAAACAGATAATCTTCAAAGAAGTTCTAGATTCTGGGTGAGTTGTTCAGGTGGGTCCAGATTATGGTTCCACACAAAACTTTGAGTCGCTTTTTAAGTTGGTCGGCTGCCAGGAAAATCTTATTAAACCTTTTTAATGTTTTATTATTTCCCCTGTATGTTATGATTAATAAATAACAAAAGCTATTTTTATTGACATTGATTCTGCTGTTGTTGCAGTACAGGCGGTGAGGTGGATTGTGGGTAGTGTCACTGGACTGTTAAAATGTTCAAGACTCCAAAACGTCATTTGAAAAATTTCAAAGAAGCTTCTATCTTCAGAAATATAACAGCTAGCTCGCTAACTAACATGCAGAGTCAGTTAGCGGCTACATTCATGTAAATGCTAACATGCTAACAGTTTCTGTAGTATTGGTTAGATGAAGAATGCTACGGTTAGCCAGTTAGCAACCGGACTTCATCTGAACACCTGTTTCACCTGTTAAAGACGCATTAATTGTGTGAAAAGTGTTTTGAAGAACGACATTAAAGTGAGAAATGTTGGCGTCCCTTTGACCTCCTGCTGTGGGCGCTGCGGCTCAGAGTACCTGATGTGAATCAGTGTACGAGGTTTTAACTGTATTACTAATCAACTTGAATGTTGTAATAGTCTGGAACATTAGCCACTGAGTCGTGCTGTAACCTCTTAATCTGCTCTATATACAAATATATTGTTACCTGTAATCTGTACATAAACACGGGACAGAAAACAACCTGACTCCTGTCGTCTTGGACTCAAACTGACCGACTGACTCCAATAACGACGCTGCTGTTCCTCGAAACATGTCGTCTTCTAACAGGAGAGAGTGAGACAGAGGGAGAGAGGAGGGAGACAGGAAGGAAGGAAAGAGGTGTGGATGACTAAAAGTAGCCACGTCCAACCGAAACAAAAGCAGTTTGACCTTTACTGTGGAATGAAGGTTTCTGGATCAGAGAATCAGTTTTTATTTTTCTTCAAATTACATTTAGACACCAAAAACAAAATCAACCAAGAAAATATTGATAATAACCAAGCACCAATTAAAAAAACAAACAAAAACAGGCCATTTTAACATAAAATAATTAAGTGATGATGTAATGACAGGAAGTGATGATGTAATGACAGGAAGTGATGATGTAATGCGACAAACTGCAGATTAATTAAGTCTTCAGAGGTAAACGAGCACCACAAAATACCTGCAAAGCTTTTGGTTGTAATGGAGCCTAATTTTCATGTAATGGACAATAATAATATCCCAAAAATTTTATTTTTTGGAAAAGTCAGACATTTTCCACTTGGTGCACTTTCACCTAAAGGAACAGTTCACCCAAAAAATCAATTTCCAGAACAGAAATATAAACGGCACAAGTACAAAATTATTGTTTTATTTTCTTTGACATGTTGGAGTCAAAAGGTTTTTATAGAAAGAATCTTTTAAAATCCTAAATTAATGTCAAGATTTTTTCAAAAAGTACATTTTTGTTGTGTTTTTCAGAGTAAAATGTTCCATAAATCAGAATTTTACAATCGATATCTTTAAAATTAGGTTGTTTATTTATAATTCACAGCCTGACATTTTCAGAACGGGGGTGAAAAATGTCACCACAAAATGTCCCAAGTTACTTCCTGACATAAAGAAAATAATTTGTTGGATTGCAAGTTTGCAGTTATATGTTTAAATGTGTAAATCCAAAATAATAATAATTTGAACTAAAATAAACTCCTCATGTGTAGGTTGGCTTTTTTTTTTTTTTTTTGTCCTGCTGGTCTGAAAGAAGGAAGCAAAACGGGCCCAAAATCTCAAACATGGACCACAGCAGGAAAACATGTTGTCTGATGTGTCGCCTGCTGATGAGAAGTCAGAATCAGAATACTTTATAATCCCTGGGGGAAATTGTTCTTGTTCCAGATGCTCTGAGCAAAGTAGAAATAGAGATATAGCATGAATGGAAACAAGAGATAAAGATACAAATAAAACAGTAACGTAGATGTTTTTTGGGGCTTTTGGCTCCAGAAACTAAAACAGTGACGTCAGAGTGACAAAAACATTCCAGTCTGGTTCTGATCCACAGCTGGACCGGCAGTACTGTCACCATTAGAGTCATCTGGTTTAGTCTGAACTGCTAATTAACACAACTAATTGACAATTAGCACCAGAACCAAAGCAGAAGATATCATGTGCAGCCAAAACTGAATTTACTCCCTCACAGATGGAGACGCATCACAAGACAAGAGGAGACAGATCAAACTCTGAACTCGTCTCAGTGGGAATTAATCAAACGCTCGTCTTCTATTTTTAACATCCACCTCGGCCGTTAGCGCAGCTCGGTGTGCTGCTGCTGGAGCTTCAGGACTATTAATAGCCTCCGAAACAAGCAGAGTTTGTGGTCGAGCCTTCGCAGTGACTCACAGAGCTGTTGGCCTGATTGAGGAAGTCCGTTAGTGACTCCCAGCCTCGACACTGTAGAGCCTGACAGACAGACAGACAGACAGACAGGAAGAGAGACAGACAGGCAGACAGGGAGTCCAGAGAAAAGTGAGGAACGCTGGAGTCTGAAGTGTGAGAGGTCGAGTGGAGGATGGACATGAGACGACGGACAGAAGAGATTCAAATTCTGGAAAAATCTTTTTTTTGTCAAATCAGGATTTGTTCCGTTTAACTAGGATATCACTCGTTCATCACAGCTGTTTGACTTTACAACTTCTAGTCTTCCAGGACTCTACTGAACACCTCAGAGGGATCTTTTCTTTTCTTTTCTAATCTGCTTGAAATAGTGAATATAAAGCCACATCTTCTACCTCAGCCTCAGGATTATGGTGGTGCGAGCTCCGTCTGAGGATCTGCAGGACGATCAAAATGCTGAAATGTAAATCTCACAGTTACCTCTGCTGCCTGTGGCTCGGCTCTCTGCTGCTGCTCCCGGTGAGTCTCTTTATCTCGTTCCTGTATCATCCGTGTGGGAAATCAGCCGACTGATACTGTGGTTTAAAACTTTGTCATGTCTGTTTTTGTGCAACAAACGGTGAGAAAACAAGTGATGAGTGAAGAGAAACAGCTGGTTGTTCGTGCTCCTGAAGTTGAGCCGCATCTGAAGGGAAATCTGATCTTCACTGTTTAAAGATGAATGCTAATCTCAACGAGGAGCTGCCTTCAGGATGAGAGATGTGTTTTAATTTTCTGTCATTAAAGCAAAAATCACATGGAAACAAAGCTCGTCATCACCTGCTGCAGTCCAACATGCTGCTTCAGTCACTGAAGGGAGTTAAAAGTTTTACAACATGAAGAATCTAATGTTCAAACATTATTTTAAAATCTGCCATCAAAGGCGTTTTGTAGCCGTTGGTATGTTTTCTTTGCAGGAGAAAACGAGACAGACAAACAGAATAAAACATGATTAACGCCCTCGTGGCTCCACTCATCAGGACTTACGAGGGAATAAACGATGAAGACGTTCAAACATTCAGCACTGAAATCACTTCTCTGATGATCTGAATCTCCCCTCGATAAAGAGCAGCTACGATCCTCAGATGGCTTGAAATTGTTTCCATTTTTCATTTTTACTTTATCGCCGGTGATGTGTTGAGGATTATTTCTTGTGACTTACTGTAAGTCGCTCCAGACAAAAGCTTCTGCTAAATGTAAAATAAATAACCACCAGAATGAAGACAGACAGTTGAAATGAATAAATGTTGCTCTGACTCCATCAGATATTTTTCTTATTTTATCAACAAAACATTTGTCTTAAAACCCCCAAAATCTTTACATTTCTTGATAATGAGCAGTGATGGAATGTAAGTATTTTCATTTGCTCAGCACTGGGTCCCTTTTCTGCGGCTTCTCCACATTTTGTAAGCAAATATTATTAGTTTTTTGTCCTCACTGTATTTCTGTGATGTGGTCGAGCTTCACTCTTCAGACGGCTGCACATCGACACTTTTATCTCAGCAGTGAAGACTTCTGCTTTATAAAGGGTGTAAAATATAAATATCATCTTTTCAGATCTGCTTGTGGCTTGTGGAGACTTTAATTACAGCAGACGAGCAGTGTGGAGATATTTTATGATTCTTCTGGTTGTTTTATTACGTTTTTAAAAAGTTCCCTGTTCTTTAAGTCGTCGTCGTCCAACAAATATCTCCAACGCTCAACGTTAAAACCACGATGACTCTTGAAGAAGTTGGATTTTTTAACTTATGGTTGAGTTAGCAGGAGGCTAACAGTTTCCCCCTGCCTCCAGTGTTTGTGCTAAGCTAGGCTAAACATGACTCGGTCGCTTAAATGGAGAAAAAGAGAATTTCTCCAAAAAGTTTTACTGTTTGTACCAGAAGAGAAGACGTCAAGATGATTTTTCACCTCTCAGCCATCACTGACACGATGATCTCCTCTCTGTCTGTCCTCACTGCTGTATTGTTTGTCTCTGAACTCACTGAACCTCATTATCAGTGACAAATTATTTTATTTCCTGTCCTGCCCTCCAGGATTCAGAATCACTGATTGCCTCTTGAACCCTAAAAGTGATAAAAAAAACTGGAGGTTACAGTTTCTTTAAATAGCTGCAGCTGATTAACTTCCATCAGAGTCCATCTCGTGGTTTCTTGGCAGCAACTCAGAAGATCCATTGTTTCCAGATCTGTTCTTTTCTATACACTAAGATTCAGTTGTGGACGATGTATTCAAACAGTTTTACTTAAACTACTCTGTGTGGTGTAACAGTGGCGTTAACAGTGTTTCCCTCTCAGATGTGGTGGAGTTTAACTTCACTGAAACTTTGATCTTCACAACATTTTATAGGAATAATCTGGAAAAACTTCAGAAATGGAGTCTGAGCGTGGTTAGCCTAGCTTAGCATAAAGACTAGAGGCAGAGGGAAACGGCTAGCCCGGCTGTGGACACAGTTTAAAGGTTTCAGAAGTAAAACAGCATGTGTTGTGTTCTGAACAGTTTCTGGATTCAGAGGAACTATTTTACTGACAAACAACAGCGTATCCCTCCACCCAGATCCTCTGAGTCTCTGTAGCCTGGTTTCATCTCTGCACACATGATGGAACCGAACCTGCCGTCAGTCTGTTGGTGCTGTTGGTCGGCTGGATATTAAAGGAACAGTTCACACAAAAATTATAAAGCCACTCCTCCTCTCCTCCTCCTGATGATATAAAGTCCTCCTCTCCTCCTCCTGAGGATATAAAGTCCTCCTCTCCTCCTCCTGATGATATAAAGTCCTCCTCTCCTCCTCCTGATGATATAAAGTCCTCCTCTCCTCCTCCTGAGGATATAAAGTCCTCCTCTCCTCCTCCTGAGGATATAAAGTCCTCCTCTCCTCCTCCTGAGGATATAAAGTCCTCCTCTCCTCCTCCTGAGGATATAAAGTCCTCCTCTCCTCCTCCTGAGGATATAAAGTCAGGTGAAGTGTCGTCGTCCATGGAACAGTTCTGGAGCTTCACAGTAAAACCGAGTTCGAGCTGAATGGAAACATCTGATGTTTATATCATCAGGAGGAGGAATTTTTATAGAATAATGTCTGCAGCTCAGGATCTAGTGAAATGTTTTCAGAACAATCAGATCAAAGTCAAACTCCACCCAAAGTCTGGATCCTGAGTATGAATCACTCGCCCTCTGTGGACTTTAAAGCCCGATGTAAGAGTTTGTTTTGTCCTTCATGTTGAGCCGAGACTGTCGTCAGCTCGACGTCGTGTTCGTTAGAAAAGATTTAGGGCTGGAAAATATACACGATATGAGACAAATATCATCCTAGAATAATAATAAGCCCAGTAATGCTGCAGTTATTATTTTAAAGCCATATCAGTCAGCCAGCTGCTAATTTGTTCGCTTTTAAATAAACAAACTTTTCCACCTCAGTCAATCATGAAAACCTTTTCTTTTCCCTAAATGTTTGAATGTTCCCCTTCTTTCAGGTTTCTTTATGCACAAATTTAAAATGCATCAAAAAAACAGTGGGATGGAACTGAACTGATCCTTCCCTCCGGCTTCAGGGGTGGATTTTGCAGTTGAAGGATGTTTTGATTGAGTTTTACTTTGTTAAAACTGCTCAGTAGTGAAATGAATCGTACCCAACATGAACACGTTTTAAATACAGCAGGGTTACAGGTTTTTGGTTTGATATCACCTGAACAGTAAAATGAGAAGAAGAATCCTTCTGTTCTTTGTTTTACTGACGTCGGTCTCGTTTCTTCTTCAGGTTCTGAGCAGCGCCGCGCCCACAGAGAATCAGTCCATCTCATGTAGCATCTCAGTGTCTGAGCCAGCATCTGGTCTGGACTCCATATCACTGACCGTTAACACACCTGGACACGACTGCTCCTTCACACTGACGGCTCTGGACGCCGGAGGAGACGGCGCCGAGTGTAGAAGAAGAAGAAGAGGAGACGAGGAGATGGAGACTAATGAGATCGGAGGAAGGGAGCAAGGAGAGGAGCGGGAGGAGGCGAAGGTGGAGACAGGAGGAAACTATCTGGGGACCAACCAGCTAGGAGTCGAGGACGGAGGGAACAAGGAGGGAGGAGACGTTTTCACCTGCGTGTTGGATCAGCTGGAACCTGGAACCTGGTACCAGCTGCAGGTCCAGTCCCAGAGAGACGAGGAGACGGCGAACATCACCGTCAACACCAGTAAGTTCTGGAGCTGGAGGCTGTTTGCTCGGTTAACATTCACATGTTTGATATTATTGAGTCTGTGAAGTCTTTATTTATATTGATAAATGTACCGTCGGACGTTTTGTGCTCCAAGTGCACCTGTTGACAGTTTTTATGTTGTGAAAGAGGAAATATGAAGAGATTTAATCAGGCGTGAAGTCACAGTATGGCTGTTTACCCAGAATGCATCTCTTTTAGACCACCAACTATGTTTAGGTTTTTTTTTTTAGATATCCTGACAAGTAATGAGATTTTCACAGAACAAGAACGTCTCAGTAAATGTGACGGTTTCAAAGAGTTATTAAAGAGCGTCACAACCTCTCAAACGCTTCGCACAAACTGAGGTTTCTGAGAAAAAAGGTAAAAACTTTGAGAATAAAAGTCAAACTTGGTTGGTTTGGTCCAAATCAGTAACACACAAAGTGAGATGTGAAGGTGTTCTGACTGCTGCTTCACGTGTCTCCTCACCTGTAAACAAGCTGCACTAACATGTTGGAGACGTCTGAAGTCAAACAGCCTGTTCACAACATTCAGTCAGATATCTTACTGTTTCCAACTCCTCTGACCTGCAGTGCTTTGAAGTGAGAGGACACGACATGACCTCTGTGTGTGTGTGTGTGTGTGTGTGTGTGTGTGTGTGTGTGTGTGTGTGTGTGTGTGTGTGTGTGTGTGTGTGTGTGTGTGTGTGTCAGAGTTAAAGTCATGTAGTTTCCCTCTCTGTAGCTCTGTGATTAGCCACAGGAACCAAAGACCTGCTGAGAGAGAGTGATAGAGCAGTAAAAGTACATGTAGTGTGTGTGTGTGTGTGTGTGTGTGTGTGTGCGTGCTGTGTCCACACTGGCGGGCCTCCAGAACAGAAGTTGGACCCTCGGTGTGTATTTCCATCGTGGGTAGAGCTCAGGGTTCAGCCATTTCCTGCCTCCATTGTTTCTTTGTTCTGTGGGAAGCACTGGGACAGGGCGTGAGGGTGTTTGTGCGTGTGTGTGTGCGTGCGTGCATGAGTGTGTGTGTGTGTGTGTGTGGAGGAAACCGGGTGTTACTGCACCCAGTCGAGTCCCGACTGTAACCTTCTCAGCGATTGAAAACACTTGTACTGAAGCTGTTTGTGGTGTTTTCTCTCTGACCTGCAGGTTTACTTTTACCTGTCTGAGCCGAATGTACAGTTACTCGAGTGCTGTTCTCAGGTCATTTGAGTATTTTCTACTCAATGACATCTCAGAGGGAAATATCACTTTTTAACTAGTTTATATTATCTTCAGTTGTTATTATCAGTTATTTGGACGCTTCCCAGCTTCGCATGTCTGACCAAAACAGGCTCCGCCCTCCTTCAATGGCTGCACCTGATTGGACGAACGCCACTGCAAACAGGACCAACATGGCGGCTCTTTTCAAACTTTCTTACATCACACAAACAGCTCAGCAGAGACATGTTGGTGTCCATATATGGTGCGTTCAGGAGCGCTGAGAGAAAAAAACGCTGCACGTGCATCTTGTCTCCACACCGCACCTCTCAAAACACAATGCAGAACTACCAGAATGCATTGCACAGCTTCCTACAAAGACAACGAGTGGGTTAGCTTGATGCTAACAGTGAACGTGCTCATGGAAGTTCCCATCAGGACAGCAGAGTTATAATCAGATTTTATTCTTATAAACAAAACTTGGAACTAAGTATTTTACAGCCTGTCAGTACTTTTACTTTTACTGAATACTTGTTTACCTTAAAACTCAGTAAGTGAAGATGCAGAAACATCAGCAGCTCAGTTTGTGATGTCGCTGCCTGATAATATTGTTCGACTTCAGTCTGAAGCACCAGTTGGCGACACGGCGGCACAAACACACACAGAGCGGCATTGTGGGAAAACACAAATCAGGAAGCGGGGAGCTCTCAGACAGGCGGACGACTTGAAGAGAAGCAGGGGGGTGTGTGTGTGTGTGTGTGTGTGTGTGTGTGTGTGTGTGTGTGTGTCAACAGGACTCCCACAGCGCTCACACTTTGATGACAAGGCCACAGATCGAGGCCGTGGATCCTCTTCCTGCCGCCCGCCCGAACCTCATAACAGATAAATCACTTTAAAGGAACAGTCCCACTGTTTTAGGATACAGTGTGTAAATTATCCAGACTTCAGAAGCTCGGCTGCTGTCTGAACGCTGATCACACAGATGAAGCTGATCGCGTCTTCTCATCTGACCAACCTGTGGAAATACGACAAGTTAAAGTCCGACATTCACAAGTTTTGTCAAATAAAAGTTCAGAAGTTTTAGCAGTGAAATAAACAAAAAGTATTTATTATGCAGAATGACCCACAAACACGTGCTGATTTCTGTGTGTGTGTGTGTGTGTGTGTGTGTGTGTGTGTTGTATCATCAGAGCCGTCGGCGGTCAGCGGCCTGGCTGTGACCTCCAGGACCAGCACCAGCCTGGGTCTTTCCTGGCAGGCCGGCCCGGGCAGGACGCAGCGGTTCAGGCTGCAGCTGTGGGATCGTTCAGGTGCGTCTGTCGAGATTCATCCACGACAAGGAAGGAAATTACACAACAATAACAATGATAATGATAATAATCGTCTTTGTTTCTGCAGATCTGCTGGTCAACACGACGTTAGAGAGCACGGCAACACAACACAAACTCACCGACCTGTCGCCAGGACGACTGTACAACGTTACCGTGGTGACGGAGGCTGGCGGGCTGCAGAACAGTGAGACGATCCAGGCTCGAACAGGTAGAGAAGAAGAAGACAGGTAGAGACAGACAGGTAGAGACAGACAGGTAGAGAAGAAGAAGACAGGTAGAGACAGACAGGTAGAGACAGACAGGTAGAGAAGAAGAAGACAGGTGGAGACAGACAGGTAGAGGAGAGACAGGTAGAGGACAGACAGGTAGAGGACAGACAGGTAGAGAAGAAGAAGACATGAAGTAAATAACTCCTGGTCTGAATCTCTCTCCAGTTCCGGCGGCCGTCTCAAACGTCACCGCCGACTACAACAGCACATGTCTGTCATTGTCATGGCAACAGCCAGAAGGCGACCTGGACTCGCTGGTCGTCACCATCTCGGCCAATGACACGAGCCGCCGTGAGACGACACTTCCTCCAAACGCCACAGAGGTCACCATTGATCAGCTGGCTCCCGGCTCAGCCTATCAGGTCGTGGTGACGTCCAGGAGCGGCAAGCTGACCAACCAATCAGAAGTCACCGTCAGGACAGGTGAGATTTTGTTCTTTTTCTTTTTATTTCAGACTTGTTAATTTCCGTTCTTTCTCTGACCCTGCGTTTGTCTCATCTTCAGCTCCGGCGGCGGCGTCCCTCCTCTCGCTGTCCTCTTCCTCCTCCGCAGGACTCTTCCTCTCCTGGACGCCTCCCGCAGGCCTCTGGGAGAGTTACAGGCTGTTTCTGTTCGACGGCTCACAGCAGTTAGTCAACACCACTCTGGACCGAGCGGCAGTGAACTACAGCTTCCCTGGGACGAGACTAACTCCTGGGAGGCTGTACAGAGCTGTGCTGAGGGTGGAGAGTGGAGGACTGACGGCTGAGAGCAGCTGTGACGGAGCAACAGGTCGGATTACTGCAGAAATATACCACGATAAAACTGCAGAAACATGAGAAACAGCCAAATAAAAATGTGTTCATCATAAAACTCTCTCTGCAGCTCCGGCTCCGGTGTCGGACCTCCACATTCGACACTCAGACGAGACGTCGCTCAGCGCCATGTGGAGCCACGCCCCCTCTGGGTCACGTGACGACTACTTCCTAACCATCCGCCACGGTTAGATGAAAAAACTAAAAAAGTTGAATCGTCTCTTTTTTTCCAACTTTAATGTATCATTGATGTCATGAATTCTTCCTGTGACTCGCAGGTAACGTCACCGTGGACACCAGGAAGGTGGAGTCGAACATGAGGGAGTGCACCTTCAACGTGCTCACACCTGGGAGGCTTTACACCATCACCGTGACGACCAGGAGCTGGAGTCTGAACGCCTCCGTGTCAGTGGAGGGGAGGACAGGTGTGTTGAATCTGTTACAGCAGAGCAAACTTTGACATCTCCTTGTTTTGTTTTACCTTAAAAATTTTGAAGTTTTATGCACATAAAAAAATATGCAAATAAACAAAACACACAAGAAAACAATTTCAATCATCACTTTGATACCTTTTTGATTTAACGGGTCATAAAATGTGTCTGTGTGTGTTGCAGTTCCCATGGCGCTGCGCACCATCACTCTGAGGAGCTCTGGCGTCCGCAGCCTCCAGGCATCATGGGAAAAACCACCAGGAGACGTGGACTCGTACACGCTGACCCTGCTGCAGGACAGGTGTGTTCGTGGAAACATCCACGTCAAAAACAAGAATAAAACAATAGATAAAGAATCAGAGCTGCAACAGTAACGTTAAAATTCTCTGTCAGCTTGTTAAATGTGAAAATGTTCTGAAGTTTTTTTTTAAAGTTTAATCCTGTGAAGACGTCCAACAACCTCTAAAGACTTTTTTATTTTATTCTGGAACTTCTAGATTTGGAGCCACCAGTTGAACACTGACTTGACTTTTATTCTGAAAGGATCACATGTTTTTAAAGCTGGTATGAGGGTCCAAAAAGATTTAAAGTTTAAATGTAACACCAGTGACACTCTGTGCGGTTCTTCTTCTCCACAGTGTCGTTGTTCAGAACCTCAGTGTTCCAGTTGGTTCTTCTTCTCTGGTTCTGTCTGGTTTGACTCCCGGCGCCCTCTACAGGCTGCAGGCCGCCACCGTCAGCGGGAGGCTGCAGTCGAAGTCCACCAGTCTGGACGGACGCACCGGTGAGTCGCTGCAGGACACGACACGTTACGGCTGTAAACTCTGAATCGTTTCCTCACGAGTCTCCTGAGACGAATGATGTGAGTCTATAAAAAGAAACTGTGTTTAGTGTTCAGCCGACCTGACGTGCTCGGATTAAAAGACTCGTCAGGTCACGCCTTTAGTTGGAACTAACAAATCGCTACTGACTGGCAAATATTAGCACCAGATTACAGATTAGCTGCAGGAGTCTTCTAGAAAATGATGAGGACGTTACAGTTTAGTAAAATACATTTCTTATTATGAGTTATTTAACAGCTGATCCTAATGTTTTTAATTTATAGTTGAATTCATCATAAAACTGATATTAAACAATCACAGTGTTCATGTGAAGATTTAAACCAACATTTGTGTTTTCGGCTGAACTGTGATTGTTTCTGTACAGATGTCAACACTTGCGTAACACAATGATTGGCGGACATTTCTCATGAAGGACTCGTTTCCTCTCGAACACGTTCAGCCGCTGTTAACAGGAAAAACTCCAGAACTCGGTCCAAACAACAGTTCTGAAACAGAACAGAAAACACCACCTCGTCCAACATCACTAGAAAGTTTCAGAGAAAACAAGTTCAGCTGCAGGATCGTTGGAGTTCGTTCACTTCAAACAGCCAAATTATTTAACTGTACGTTAAACTAACTGAGTGACGTCAGCACTCAGCAGAACTCTGGTACTGGTTCTGGTTCTCTGTCTCCATTTCCCCTCCAGCTCCAGTCAGCAGTCAGCAGAACAGAACCTGATGAGACTCCAGGTGTTTATTCCTCCAGAGGTTCTGGATCTGATCCAGACTCTGAGCAGCTGAGCAGACCTGTTAATACTGTCTCAGCTCAGTTGTGATATTTCCACATCACCTGATGAGCATCAGGAGATGAAAAACAGCCAGAAAGTAGTTAAAGCAAACTTTAATAATTTTATATTATACTTGATGTAATTTAGTGAGAGAAGCAGCTTCATGTTATTAAAGAATAAATCAAAGCAGAATCGACTCAGTGATGCAGATTTAATGTAAAGAAGTGACTCGTTTCATTCTGTCTGTGAAACCTTTAGTTTTGTTTTCTCAACCTTTATGTTTTAATAGAAGAAGAGCGTCAGAGTTACAAACACTGAAAGGTCCCGAGGTTAACAAGTGCATGTGCGTGTGTGTGCGTGTGTGTGTGTGCGTGTGCGTGTGTGTGTGTGTCAGCAGGAGTGTATTATGTGATAACATCAGAGAGTTTTTAGAACAATGGCTGAAATGCCAAAAATGAGACACTCCCAGTGCTCTGCTCAAAGGCTTCCTGCCGGGCACACACACACACACACACACACACACACACACACACACACTGTCCTGAAAATAACTGGGACATTATGTGGGAACACAATAGGTGCTCCAAGCAGGAAGTGTGTGTGTGTGTGTGTGTGTGTGTGTGTGTGTTTTCACCTTCCAACCAATCAGCACTTGAGTAAACAAACCTGTCAGAAGGCCTCCTATTGGTCGACAGAATTCACTCTGTTTCTCTCAGATCAGAAACTTCTCATGTCGTTTATTTTGGTGACTAAAATCTAATTTTATAAACATTTCTTCCTTTTGTGAAACATGAAACTGAATAAAACAATTCCTTGTGTTTCTCCACTGCCATCTTCTTCTTTCAGCCCCGGCGACGGTCACCGAGGTAACCGTTTCCAACAGCGGCAGGTCGGACGCTCTGCACGTGTCATGGCGCCCGGCGGTGGGCGTGGTGGACAGCTACCTGGTCCGTCTTCAGGACGGGAGTCGAACCGTCCACACTCTGGCCGTGTCTCGGTCCTCGCCGCCCGAGTGCTCCTTCAGCTCGGTGGTCGCCGGGCGACTGTACTCGGTCGTCATAGTGACGCGGAGCGGCAGCCTGGAGAACGCCACGACGCTTCACACGCGAACACGTGAGGAGGATCATGATTAGATCAGATTGATGTTACTAAGATGATTTATTTTTTATTCAGACACTGAGAACTGTAAGTGTGAAGTGATGATCGAAAACATGTTCGCTGTGTTTTTAAAAGTTTCTCTTTTTATTCTCTTCCGTCTTCAGAACCGGCGACGGTGCAGAACCCGGACGCTGTTCACACGGCAAGAGACGACTTCCTCAAGGTCAGTTTGTGGAGTGTCACAACTTGATTTTATATCATTAATGTTCTTTTAGAAAAGTAGAAAACAAACAGCTGTTTAGTTCCACAGTAACATCAAGTCTGTGAAGCCAAAACACAAAAAATCAACACCAAGAAAAAAAATGACTGAGACAAGAAATAAATCGATTCAGAATTTTCTGTTTTTTACTTTGAATGACTTGAAATCAGACCAAAGAACAGTAATAATAGTTTATATATTAAATATAGTTTTTAGTTTTCATAGTGAAAGCTGAAGGTCTTCACTCTGAATTATCTTAACTTGCCAGTAAATTTCTCAATCTTATAGCCTAAAAAAATAATCTCATATTTCCAAATCTAAACTTCAAATGTTGGCAATTATAAGTTCACCCCAAAACCTCAGTCATCCTCTCGTCCTCCTGATGATATAAAGTGTGAAGGTTCACAGTGAAACAGAGTTCCTCCTCTGTCGTCTTCAGGTTTCCTGGCGTCACGCAGCCGGAGATCTGGACCGTTACGTGGTTCTGATCCGGTACAACAACAGCGTCCTGCAGAACAAGAGCGTCTCCGCCGGACACAACGAGTGCGACTTCTCGTCGCTGACGCCGGGGAGGCTCTACACCGTCACCGTGGAAACCTGGAGCGGAGACCTGGTCAGCAGCGTCTCCACCCACGGAAGCACCTGTGAGTCCGACACCAGTGACACAAACACCGTCTCTCATGTGGTTTGTGTTTTTATTGGTTGTGTTTTCTTTTTCTCTCAGTTCCAGCTGCTGTTGGGAATCTGAGGCTTGACAGCGCAGGAACAGGTGATCTGACCGTCACCTGGAGCCCCGCCCCCGGAGACGTGGATCACTATGTGGTGTGTGTTTGTTGTTCTCTTCACCTTTCCATTATTCTGTCCTTCATCCTCAAGACAAACAGCTTTATCTTCATACACTCACAACACAGCATTATGATTCCTGAGGAGTCTGAGTCCTGTCTCCTCCCGTCTTCAGGTCACTCTGCTTTTCAACGACACTCGAGTTTTCCCTCCGGAGACGTTGAGCAGCGAGGCGCGACGTTACCGGCTGACCTCTCTGACCCCGGGCCGGCTTTATAAGATCGTGGTGTCGACGTTCAGCGGAAAGAACCAGAAAGCTCAGTTCACCGAGGGACGGACAGGTGAGACGATGCTGAAGACGACTTTATTCAAACCAGCTGAAGTGCAGTCGTGCTGATCCCAGACTCTCCTCTGCAGTTCCCAGTGCAGTCGGGAACCTCCACCTGGTTCCTCGGCCGGGCCGGACGGACACTGTCGGTGGGCTGTTGGTCTCCTGGACGCCTGGAGAAGGAGACATGGACATGTACATCATCTCCTTGTCCACCACGGTGAGTCCACCTGCATGTAGAAAATAAAATAACAAAATAACTCAAAATGTAAATGGACTTTTGAATGAAACTTTCTAAACCGACACAGAGGGTCAGCGGTGACTGATGGATGGATAATGACTGATCGATTGATTGATTGATGATGGAGGAATAATAAACGATGTGTTTATACTGTTGTCACTTCCTGTTTCCAGGACGGCGCCGTCATCGAGACTCGTCCTGTCCCCAAACACGTCTCTTCCCTGGACTTCGTGAACCTGGTCCCGGGCCACGCCTACACCGTCACCATCCAAACGCTGAGTGGGAAACTGAACAACAGCAACGCAGCCACAGGCAGGACCGGTGAGACTCTGGACGATGGATTCAAGATCCAAATGGAGTCTGATGAGTTGATGTTGATGATCATTGATTATTGTGTTGTGTTGAACCGTCCAGCTCCGGCCAGAGTCACAGCCCTGCAGGCGGATAACGACCACACCACCCACAGTCTCACCGTCAGCTGGGAGAGGCCGGTGGGCGTGTACGACGGCTACAGCCTGCAGCTATTGGACGAGGCCGGCGCCTTGGTGGCCAATCGGTCGGTTTCTGTGGGGAGTCGAAGCGAGCGCCTGGAGGGCCTGACATCAGGGAAGTGGTACCGCGTGAGGGTGGTGACGCTCAGCGGCGGCGTCCCGTCAGTGGAGGTCACAGCAGAAGGACAGACACGTGAGTCGAGACATTACAGGACACTTGGAGACGCTGGGATCGAACTACCAACCTTTCAGTCTAATCTATCACCATGTCTGCTCTTATTCCTCAAAAAGTGCACATTCACTAGAGACCACAACAGCACCAGACTTTAGTGAGTTGTTGAGTTGGAGACACTTTATAAACTCTGTGAAACTCTGTCTCTGACTCATTCTGCATTATTTGGACCTTCTTGTTAATTCAGCTGATGTTCTACATGAACTTTTTTCTGTCTTTGAGTAGAAACATGGAGTCTGTTTGTCTCAGTGATGTTCATTTCATACAGAGCAGGAAGTGACATCAGCTCCCTCGTGACACATGTTGTGTGTTTGTTGTGCAGGTCCGGCTGCAGTCAGTAATCTGACCGTCACTTCAGCCAACACCTCCTCTCTCTCCTTCTCCTGGCGACCCTCGGACGGCCACGTCGACATCTACGACCTGTCGCTCTACAGCGTCGCCGAGGCAACAGCCAATCACAGACAGGACGCTGCAGGGAGCAGGAAGGAGCATCACCAGGTGGGATTAACTTGCTTTTATGCTGCTACGTTATATGATGATCGTGCTTCCTGTCACCATGTTGTATCTGTGCTGCAGACTGTAGGTGAGCTGGTGGACCTGCAGAAAGTCGGTCCGGCTGCAGACAGATGTGTGTTCTCCGGCCTGAGAGCAGGAAGTCTGTACAGGCTGCAGGTGGTGAGCTGGAGCCGAGGCATGAGCAGCGACTCGTCTGTTCTGTCCAGAACCGGTCAGTCAACACGTTCATCATCATGTTATCAGTGTTTTAATGGATGTTGGAGTCGGTCTGATCTTAGTGACCAACGTGTCTCTCTCTTCTCCTTCAACATCATCTTCTTTGATACTTGCACCCCTCATGTTCCCTCCTCATCATCATGTTTTCTGTCCTTCCTCCTCCACAGTCCCGTCTTCAGTTTCGTCTCTTCAGGTCCACAGTTCAGGCCGGACGGACAGACTGACGGTCAGCTGGCAGCACGGAGAGGGAAGCTGGAGCAGCTATCAGGTAACAGACGGACAGTCGATGTTTATCTTCTTTTGATTACACAGACAAAAGTCTCATTGTGATCAAAATCTCTTTTTTAAACAGACTGAGAGCTGAAAACTTCCTCTCCAGACAGATCAGCACAGAATTTGATAAATGTACTAATTCACAGTGAAATTACTGGTAATTGCAGCATTAACTTAATAACCTGCTGTCTCCTTCTCTCTGATATTCTCTGGAGTTATTGCACATCGTCGGATTTCAAAAATGCCGCAGCTCTTCTGTGCAGCTGCATCAGAAATAACTGCTTCATGTGCTTTTAGTTTGAAAACCCTGTCAGATAGGAAAACAGATGACAGAATTGTGAAGGACTCTTGTAAAGTTACAGAATCGTTAAGAATCTTAATGGAATTTTGAATGAGATGTTCTGTTACACTTGGATCTGGTTGTTTCCGTGTGGTTTAAGGTGTTGCTGTACGACGTCTCTGGAAACACTCTGGGAGCGCAGACGCTCGGGGCGGAACACACGAGTCACATGTTCACAGGGCTGACTCCTGGTAGGCTGTACCGCGCTGAGGTCATCACACACAGCGGAGAACTGGCCAATAACGTGTCGGCGTTCGGACGGACTGGTCAGTACAAACAGCGCTGTAGTTTGTGACACACTCATAGTTTGAACACTGACCGCTAATATTGTTTTTGTCGCTCCAGCTCCAGAGCCGCCCACCCACCTGTCCGTCAAACAGGGCCCGACCAATGACACGATAGAGCTGTCGTGGTGGCGTCCCGCCTCCGGGGACTACGACAACTTCAGCCTGCAGTGGACTCCTCCAGACCGCCTGTCCGTCACACAGATGGACCTGACCAGCCGCATCCTGGGGGGGATGTTCCCGGGGCGAGTGTACAACTTCACCTTGGTGACCATCAGTGGGGGCGGAGCCAGGGGCGGGCCTACAGTCATGAGCCAGCCAATCCAGAGGAACGTCAGGACAAGTAGGTGGAAAACTGTTTTATAAACTCCATCAGAAGATTTTTCAGTTCTGTTCAAATTAGATCTCAAGGCTCAGCAGAGTTCTTTTTTTTCACAAAACAACATCAAGTAACTTTTATTCTGGCTAAATTTTATTTCCCAACAGTTCTCGAGTCATAAACACAGGAGAGAAATACTTTAGATCAACTCACCTCTCTGGACTTTTATTAATCCTGAATATTTAAACCACTAATCTCTGCCGACCTCTGAGGGACAATTTAGTTTGACAGTCTTACTTTTTTTTGTAGTTGAATAAAATAAGACATTTGTAAATGAGGTATTGTTCAGTGTTGGAGGGTCTGGAGGAAAAATAATTCAGACGGTGTGTTTCTGCTTCTCACCACAAGATGGAGGCAGAACAAAGACTGTGGAGAGAACGAGCTCGGCGCCGTCTGTCGCTCCGCTTCAAATCCATTTTTAATCACGTTCTGTTTGTCTGTCAGGTTTCAGCCGCAGGGATCAAAACTGATCACACACACACACACACACACACACACACACACACACACACACTATAAATATGTATTGTGGCCTAGTTTCTCATTTCTTTCAGCTGAGGTCGGCCAAAGAGGTGATGCAGTATTTACCAGGCACACACACACACACACACACACACACACACTCACACTCTCTTTGGCAGCAGTGTGAGTTTGTTTCTCCACAGGGAAAATGTTTTTGAGCCTGATCACGCAGAAAATATGGAAATTCAACTTTAAAAACACTAAAAACTTAAATAATATTTAATTTCAGAATTCTGCATTAAAATGCAAAAAAAAACCTTTTGTGTTTTTCATCATACCAGATGTTTCCATCAATGTTCAGACCAGAGAAATCCAGAAGTTTATTCAAGTCGCTCTGACATTTAAGATACTAAACTTTGATCGTCAGTGTTGTTGGAGGCAGAAACAGACGAGTGTTTCTCCTCTTCTCTCCTCTCTCACCTTCATCATCACTTCATCTTCTCATCGGGACAAAAACACAAACAGACTCAGCAAAGAAACTAAAACAGGTTCAATGTCAGTGAAGCAGGAAATAAATATACAAGTAACCTTCTGTTCCTTCCTCCTCTCACCTCCTCACCTCTCCCTCCTCTCCATCTCTTCCTCTGCTCCTCTTCTCCCTCTCTTTACTCTCCCCTTCCTTTCTCCTCTCCTTATCTGTCCTCTACTTTCCCACTCACGCACCTCCAATGTCTCTGTCGTTTTCTCTGCAATGCTTCTTTACTCTCCTCTATCTCCACCCCCCCCCATTTCTTCTTTTCCCAACCTCTTTATCTCCTCTCCTCTCCTCCCCTTATCTCCTCTCCTCCTTCAGGTCCGTCTCCTCTGAGGTCCATTCACTGCTTCCCCCTCTCGTCCTCCTCCCTCTCCTGCTCCTGGTCGCCTCCCCTCTCCGACTACGACTCCTACGAGGTCGAGTGCCGACGCCACGACGACGGGGAGCTGACCTCGGCGCTGAGGCTGGCGGGAGGCGTCACCGCGGTGACGCTGGACCACCTGGAGGCGTACAGGAAGTACTCTGTGACGGTCAGAGTGTCGTCAGCCGGACAGACGAGTCCACCGGCGACACACACAACGGTCACCATGATAGACCGTGAGTACACGCACACACACACACACACGCACAGGTGCTGTAGTTAAGTGTGGTGTTTAAATAAACTCAGTTTAAATGGAGCAGCTCACCTGGGAGACAGAGCAGCAGACTCAGGTTCATTCATTCATCAAGTTTGTTTATAATTCTTCTTATTAGTAACGACCCGTTAATAAATCTGAGACCGAGTCCAAAACCATCCTGCGTTTCTCCGTCCTGATTGGTTCATGCAGCCTGTGAAGAACTGAAGAGGAAACACTAAAATCTAATGTAAAGAGGTGTGTCTCCTCACCTGTCATTCAACCAGGACAGGAAGTCATCTCAGCATTGGATTTGATTCAGTGGGTCACATGACCAGAAGCTTTAGATTAAAAATGCAGATTTTCCATTAAAAACATGAATAAAAAAGTTTTTATAGCTGATTCTTCATGTCAGTTTCCACTCGGACTGTAAGTAGGTCAAGTTTAAAGTGAAGAGCAGGAAGAACAAATGACAACGTTCTTCAGTGTGTTTACGTGAAGGAGACAAACACACACACACACACACTTCCTGTATCCCTTCATCATGACTTGACACTTTTATCTTTTTCAAAAAGTCACCGTGACCCAAAACACACTGGAAACTTTTCTTCAGAACCTTTTTTTCTTTCTTTGTCCCACTCGGTTCACGTCCGTCCGTCCTCCCCCTCCAACGCTGCCGGTGTTGCATTATAAATCATCCTGACACAACTGGACTGCAACAAAGAAACCGACAAAGAACAAAAATAAAAAGGCAACGACTTCCCCAGGAAAGTTTTTTATTAGCTACAGTTCACCTGCAAACAGAGTAAACAGAGATCGTTGATGCAACAACAAAATAAAACCAGTACGGTCAAATTTGTCTAATTTATGACAGATTATCAAATAATTGTTCTCCCGTTATAATAACAAGACAGTAAGTAAACTTTTTCACCAAGTCAAAAATAATTATGACCTCATTGTTTATTAATTCTGAGTCAAAGTTAAAAGAATGTAAAGCAAAAAGAAGTGAAATTAATCAAATTTGACGTTTATGAATAACATGGTTTTCAAACAATTCTCAAAAAAAAATCCAAATATTTAAAAGCATAAAAAAACTTTAATCGTACTTTTACTAAAACCTCCCACTCAGTTCACATTAATAGTAAATAAACAGACTGAGTTAAAAAAATAATAATAAAAAACAGTAAAATTTGATGTAATATTTTCAGATGAACATAGTTACAGTTGTGACGCTGATTTTAAGTTGGATTCATGCTGTTTTTCTTTTTTAATCATTCACATTTCATGTGTTTTTTTTTCTTTATTAAACAGATTTTGTCTTCCATACTTGATATTAAATATCCAGAACAACAAACTGCTTTATGTCAAACCAGGAGTTACTAAGACTGAACAACTCTTGACTTTTAAAATAATTTTCATCATTAGATTTTATGTTATTTTACTCTTTCTAAGACATGAAGCAAAAATTTTGATTCTCATAATTTAAGAAAATAAAAACACACATTTGTGGCGTCAGAAGTTAAACGAGCTTCCAAACTTCTTACAAGAGAAAAGACAAACAGATGAAATAAAAACTGTTGAATGACGTTTAGTTGATGTTTAATCTGTTTGATGAACTCGTTTCCCGTCAGGTCCTCCGGTGCCGCCGCCCAGCGTACGTGTCAGTGAGAGGTCATCGAAGGTCACGCCGTCCTCCATCTTGTTCCGCTTCAACTGCTCCTGGTTCAGCGACGCCAACGGAGCCATCAGATATTTCACCGTGGTCGTCGCTGAGTCTGACGGTACGAACAGATGCAGGTTCAGATATTTGTTCAGGTTTCACACGTAATTATTGACATTATGAACAAGATGGAACCTCGTTTTGCCAACAGCCAATGAGGTGCTGCAGCCGGAGCAGCGCCACCCTCTGCCCTCCTACCGCGACTACATCAACAACTCGTCCATCAGAGCGTATCAGACCGCCTACTTCGCCAGCCGCTGTCCACAGGACGCCGACACCTCTGCCGGACAGGTAACAACAGCGTCTATATAAAGAAACAATCTATAAAAACGACCTTTTCTAGTTTGTGTCCATCACAATAATGATGAATATCGATCAATAACTGATCAGGTGGTGGAGGTGAACCTGGGGGCAGGAGGGGATAGGCTGGGCGGTACCTGCGATCGGTACCATGACGACGACCTCTACCTGAGTGACAGCTACGGAGGCTTCTGTGACGGGCCGCTGAAGGCCAAGACCTCCTACAGGTAACACACACACACACACACACACACACTGATGGAATCTAACCAAGTTCATTACTCGAGTACTTTAGTTACCTTTGCAGGTAACATGCTGCCTCAGCTCTAAAGTAATGTTTAACACGATATCTTCACTTGTGTGTGTGTGTGTGTGTGTGTTACCTGTACCTGTTCAGGCTGAGTGTTCGAGCTTTCACCAGACTGTTTGATGAAAACCATCGAGAGTTTCCTCAGCCGCTCTTCACAGACACGTACCTGTCCTCTCCACTCAGGACGCACACAGGTGAGTCTCTCCTCCACTCCTATTGACTCTGTCTGTCTCATGCTGCGTCTCACCTGACTGTCCTCTCTGCGTGTTGTTGCGTCTCAGAGCCTCTCGGAGGCGTCGTGGAGGGTTTGAGTGCCGGGATGTTCCTGATCGGGATGATGGTGGCCGTCGTCTCTCTGCTGGTCTACAGACAGAGGTTACGCAAAGTGTGAGTGCTCACAAACACACTGACGATCACACTTTACACACTCGTCCACGTGATGCTGCACCTCATCCTACAAACAGGGTTTACAGGAACATCTGACATTTAGCTTCAACTAACAGTTATTCTTATCAAACGTTTATTAATCATCACATGTTCTTATAAATATCAGAAGGTAATGTTACACTTTAGATGGCTGGTTTTGAAATCTGAAATGTATATCAGCTGCAGGAAAACTAAAACAAACAAGGACAAACTCATTTCTACCAACAGCAAAAACCAGCTGGTTTGGTGTGTTTTCTAATGTGTGTGTGTGTGTGTGTGTGTGTGTGTGTGTGTGTGTGTGTGTGCAGGGCTGTGCAGGAGAACCCGGTGGTGAGGATGAGTATGTGGAAAGAAGTCCCAGCTTCAGGATTATATATGGGTGTCAGGAGGTAAGTGTGTGTGTGTGTGTGTGTGTGTGTGTGTGTGTGAGAGGGATTAGTTTCCAATACCTCCTACGTCCAATATGTGAGTGTGTGAAGTATTAGTTTCCAATAAACTCTCTCGCTCAGATTACCTCATCACTCACCCACCACGTCCACAGCATCTGTTAATTACTGTGTGTGTGTGTGTGTGTGTGTGTGTGTGTGTGTGTGTGTGTGGGCATTTTAGCTTCTGTAACATACAAACTACACATTTAGCTGTTTATTTTAGTTTGGATTTCTATTTTGCTAATTAGCTCACATTTAATGATGCATATTTAAACATGAAATATCAGAAAACTTGTGATTCAAAGAATCATCGTCTCCACGTTTCTATCAGACGCAGACGGATTAACTCTCACACAACAGCAGTAACTGTATTTCTCCTCCACTACATTTATTGATGAATTTAAAGCAGCAGCAGATGGAGCAACTCCAGTGAAATATTTAGTTAAACCTGTAAGTTTTACTTTATTTCATCACTGGTTCAAAAGAATAATTTTCACTTTTACTGCAAATATTAAACGATCCCATATATCAGTTTTCAGCCTCCTTGATCTCTAATAATCGTTACTGTTATCGGCCTTGAGAACAAACATTTGTCGACGGTTTATACAAATTAGTGCATTTATAACTAGATGATGCCTCAGATGCACATTTACACCTGAAACAACCTGTCGTTCGTATCACAGCTTCAGTATGAACTAAACGTCTCTCTGTTTCTGTTGCAGCAACCGTCGGGTCACCAGGTGAGAATCTCTTCGTTCACTGTGACGGACCACAGAACCTTTAGAACGCAGCTCGGTTCTGTTAACGTGTTTGTTCTCTGTCTCCACGTTCAGTCCCATCAAATCCTGCCACTTCGAGTCGCACCTGACCAAACTGCAGGCCGACTCCAACTACCTGCTGTCTGAGGAGTTCGAGGTAAAACAGGTTTAATGTTCTGACCCGACAGCTGGTGTCAGATTACATCATCAGATTTATCATCTTTGTTCTGGCATCAGATCACTGAACAAACACACGTTGGTCACCGTGGTGTCGTTCTTTCAGACACTGAGAGTAACTTTTTTCTCCTCCAGGATCTGAAGGATGTCGGCCGAAACCAGACGATGGACGTCGCCCGCCTGCCGGAGAACCGAGGAAAGAACCGCTACAACAACATCCTGCCATGTGAGAACGTCTGCGTGTTGAATTATAAACTCTTCTGTCGTTCTGCTGCGGCAACAGATGAAAATAAAAACACACAAAGTAAACCGTTTTATATTTAACTCGATACGCCTCCCACCATCGAGTCCCTCGGTGAGGGAGAAAAAAAACAAAAAAACAATCAATGTGAAAATCATTATCCTGATGACATCGTTAAGAGCTTTAATTAACGAGACAGCGCCTGTTCCCATGGCGACAGTGATGAACCAGTGGAACGGGTCGAGTTAATAAAAACATTAATAGCAGCAGAAGATGTTTGAGCTGCAGCAGACTTCACACAACACTCCTGTCACTTCGTTCATTTTCCTTTTCTATAACAATGAGGATGTTATTAATTCATTATTTAACCATTTAGAATTTAAAATACCAGAAAAGTTTGTGATCTAGCAGAAACAAAGATTAACCAGATGTTGAGTTTTGTTGAGTCCAGTTTCATGAACACAACTTGATCCTGATAATCATCCAGATATCACTGAAACATTAAACAATCACTTCAACTTCACATTTTGTCAGATCAAATTAAGACGTCACTCTCGTGACTTCATCAGGTGAAATAACGACTCTGTTCTCGCCAAATTAACCTCCGACTTTATTCACACGTTCTTTCCTTCAGCGGCTCTAATGCTCCTTCATAAGAGTCGAAGGTTTTTACAGAGCGAATGAGAATGATGACATCACTTCCTGGTTCACTCGTCTCTCTGTATACTGGAGCTTTAGACTTCAGACACACATGAATCATTTACATCACTGACGGGTGAAGAGTCGCTTTAATGTGATTTTCTCACCTGTAAACTGTTATATTCACAGACGTGCACTCGTCAGTATCAGTTTAAATAAAGTAATTAAGAGTCAGTCAAGTGTAACTGCAGCCACACACACACACACACACACATACACACACACACAATCATAGTAACTGAGTCATGATTGTTTCTCGCTCTAAAAGGTATTTAACATTTTAACAAATATTCTCACACAGTGATAAAAGCTGTTGGATGTGATGAAAGTTGTTTTAGAGAACGTGTTGGTCGTGAGCAACACTTCGTCTCATCGCTGTTTTAATTGGAGTTATTTTATGCGACACCTTCTGGAGGATGTTTCAGATTTATGTAGTTTTCTTTCTGTTGCAGTGCTCATTAAAGTAAACTCTTGATTAATGACAACACAAGCTAGTTGTAACGAACCTTTTATATTTAAGTCACTGCTTCTTTTAAACCGATGGATGTTAAAGTATAATGTAAACTGAAGCAGCTGGACACACTGTGATCCAAGTGTCCAGGAGCCTGGAGGAGACAAACGGATCTGAAGCGATGTTGTTCACACCGTCAGTGTGCGCCCACCTCACACAGGTTGCTTAGCAGCTGCAGTTTCACTTTAAAACTGTTTCCAGATCAGTTTGTGATCTCAAGGCTTCTGCAGACTGTGATCATAGCAGACGAGCTGCACGGACACGTTTTATTTAAAAATAAATAATGTGATTTAATACTTCTGTAGTTTGGGAAATAAATCAATAAATCATCATCACAGCAGGATTTCTTCTGAGAATATAATCAAACTGTTCAAATCTGTATTAGTGTCTGTCAGGAGAAGGTGGAGAACAAAAACAGAGCGAGTGCTGGAAATATGGATCGAATTGGAAAAAGGAAACTTTTGGCGCCAGTTTCACCTTTTCAATCAAGAAAAACTCGTCAATGAGCTTTAAAACATTAAAAGATGGTGAACAGACTCTTTAACCAGCAGACTGTTTGTTTTCTAGACGACTCCACCAGACTGAAGCTGTCGTACCTGGAGGACGACCCGTGCTCCGACTACATCAACGCCAGCTACATACCTGTACGTACACACACACACGCACGCACGCACACACACACTCGTACACACACTCACACCCCTCTCCTCTGTGTGTGTGTGCTGCAGGGCAACAACTTCCGCAGGGAGTACATCGCCACCCAGGGCCCGCTGCCCGGCACCAAGGACGATTTCTGGCGGATGGTGTGGGAGCACGGCGTCTACAACGTCGTCATGGTGACACAGTGCGTGGAGAAGGGACGGGTGAGTCACCGACGGTTTAATTTTGGGTCGTCTTTGATTATTTTGGTTCCGTTTAACGCTTAAATCACGAGGGAAACATCTGAACATCTACAGGCCTCGAGGATGAATCGTGGTGACGGACTGACGTGACATTCGATTAAACTGGACGATACCTGCGATCATCTGCAGTTGTTGCATCATGTAGAAACCTGAGTAGATAATCAAATGTTTCATACTTGAGGAGTTTAAACATCAGTAGAGCTCGTGGTGTCGTGATAATTAAAAGTGATTGTTTCGATCTTGCTTTGTCATAGAAGGTGGTAACGCTGCAGTCAAAGCTGCTCGCCACAAACCGGGTAAAAGAAAAAGAAAACAGCGTAACTAGCGCGCTAACACCGACGCAGTGTGTGGCTACAGACTGTGGAGATGACAGATTCACTCCCACATTCACACCACAAAGTTTTAGATTCCTTAAGAGTACAAAATCACTGAAGCATTATTTAAAAATCATGTTCTCGATACCTTCACACGACACACAGTGAATACAGGACGGAGCGTTCAGTAGATCTGAGAGTTAATTTAAAGACGTGAAACGTATGAAGAGTTTAAACCTGCGTGTGTGTTGTGCTGCAGGTGAAGTGTGATCAGTACTGGCCTGCAGACCGGGAGCCGCTGTACTACGGTGACCTGGTCATCCAGATGCTGTCGGAGTCCGTCCTGCCTGAGTGGACCATCAGAGAGTTCAAGATCACCTCGGTAAATGTTCCTCCACATCCTGCTGCTTCACCTGCTCATCTCTGATTTATCCTCATAATAATACCTGATCAATGAATCCTGACAGGAGAGCAACGTCAGTTACCCTCGGGTGCTGCGTCACTTCCACTACACTGTGTGGCCCGATCACGGAGTCCCAGAGAGCACCCAGTCCCTGATCCAGTTTGTCAGGACGGTCCGGGACTACATAGACCGATCGCCGAGCACCGGAGCCACCGTCGTGCACTGCAGGTGTGAAACGACCGGTCGATTAACTATTTCAATCTCTATCATTCTTTATCTACTGGACTATAACGATATAGTGCTTAACAGCTGATGTGTGTGTGTGTGTGTGTTAGTGCTGGTGTCGGCCGTACAGGGACGTTCATCGCCTTGGATCGGGTTCTGCAGCAGCTGGACTCTAAAGGAACCATCGACCTGTACGGCTGTGTGTTTGACCTCCGCCTGCACCGTCAACACATGGTCCAGACTGAGGTACACCACCTGTCTGCCACTGTGACCTCTGACCTCTGAGCCATGATGTACAACAACTTCATCAAGCTAGTAAACACTAGATCAAACCAGGCCAGAACCCCAGGAGGTTCTGGACTAAACCAGCTGAAAACATGGGATCTAACATTGTCAGAAGAAGAACAACGTGTGATGATACCATGATATATGTTAAACTGTGTGTGTGTGTGTGTGTGTGTTGCAGTGTCAGTATGCCTTCCTGCACCAGTGTGTGCGTGACGTCCTGAGAGCCAGGAAACATCGCAGCGAGCAGGAGAACCCGCTCTACCCCATCTACGAGAACTTTAACCCCGAGTACTGCCGCGGTGAGACCCACAACCGCTCTCAGCATTTATGCTAAGCTAGGCTAAGCTAAGCTAACCTTAACAACATGAGAATCAAATCTATCGTCTCATCTGACTCTCTTAAAGATACAAATACGTGACATGATGTTAATGAGCTTTTTGTCTCCTCAGACTTCATCTACACTGGACGCTAAACAGACGAGATCCGTCTGACCGAGAGGAGAAACTCGTCTACGTTAGCTCCGTCTCCAGATTAAATCTACGCAGAAATACAACTGACTGAGAGACAACAACAAAAACAAATCTCACTCAGTCAGTTCACGTCACGTCAGCATATCAGTGTTTTGAGTTTATGGAAGTCCAACGCCGACAATCCTACAGGAAGTGAACTGAAGGTTTCCCTCAAAGTTTAAAACGTCCCACAAAATTCGGAGTTGAAGAAAATGTTTGACGTCATGAGCATGATTTAAAGTCCCGTTAACGTGGTTTCTGTTGTGAAGGGAAACGCGGGTTGATCTCAGGTCGTTTGTGGTTTTAAAGGCGTGTTAGCTAACAGTGTTAGCATGTCAGCTATCTGACCACAGGGAGGAAAAGCCATTTATGTTTCTATCATTACTGTTCTCACTCTGCTCCATATAAGCTGTTTATTTAAAGACTTACACATATTGCTGTATGTAAATATTGATGTAATACTCTTGTTTTTATATGACAATGAATATTTACTGTATGTCAGTTATTTTTTAATCGTATGCCTCATTTATAAAACACTTGATTTAAGTAGCTGTGAGCTATGCTAACCTGCTGGATTCAGACTTTAATTTACATTTTATTGTTTATTTCTAATAAAACAAACACGAACACTCATGAACGTTCTCAACTTAAAACATAAATCATTATTTTAAAATGCATCATAAACAACTGGAGTTCAGTGACAATATTAGAGACATTTGTGGCATTTTTTAAAACGTCTTAACAAAATAAATCAGTTTCTGTTTGACTCAACTGCTGGAGGATTTTCAGGGTTTTTAAATGATTTCTGCTGATAAAAGACGCGTGTGGATCAATACTGAGGACATAATGATTATTGGTTATTAATCACTAAAAAGGAACGCAGGGCTGGAAAACTATTCAGTGATATTGATCTTCTTAAATTGGTTTTTAAAAGGTTTTTTTTTTCTTGATGCAATAAAAAGTCCAAGCTTGATTATCGTGTGTGATTTAACATGTCTGTCATATTGTGACATTTATTCATATCAGAAATATAATTTGTGGATATTTTATCGCCCCTCAGAGAATGTAAAGCACTTTTTTATAACATGCTGTCAGATCACTGTAAACTCATTAAGTGCCAATTAAAAATAACTGCCAACCTTTGTGTGCAGATCAATTATTCATCATTCCTCATGCAGTGAACACATCAAAACTGTCAACTCATCTTTTTTTCTTTTTATATCCTGTTGGACACGACCAGCGTTTATTTTGTTGATGAAAATCACAACAAAAAATATTCGCAAAACAATCTAAAAATAGATTTTCGTAACAGAAACTGATGAAATAATGTTTTGTTTTTGACGACGAGACTTCAGTGTTCAACTGTTGGAAACAAAAAATATTAATGAGTTTTTTTCCCCAAACCTTCTTGGAGTTGGAGGCAATTTTGGGTCAGAAAAGATCACAATAAAACATGAAATTTTAAAAAAGTGCACCTACCAAAATGTAAAAGGGATTAATTAAAATATCACATATTTCTACTAACTTCTGTTTTTGAAACAAAAGTGTTGGTTGGGGTGCATTTTAACTGGATATATTTTAGCCTATTAATAATAACTCAAAACTGACAAAAGTAAAACAGTTATGCTGACTTGTTGTGCATATTTATCTGAGTATTTTGCATTTTAAATTGTCTCTGTCTCTTAAGGTTGTGCACAGTGTGTTCAAATCTGCATGTCTTGAGTTTTGCCGATAAACTTCTTTAAAGTTTAAAAACTACGACTTCAGGAAACTTTTACGTCTTTAAAAACCCTCCTCACAGCTGAAATGTATAAAAGGGACGGACACATGCTGGACTCTGTACTGGACACACTGATCATCTAATGTGACTCTCAGTGAAAAACTGAAGCAATATAATATCTGATTCCTCCCGCCGTCAGTCCGACTGTTTCAGCCTCTCTGATGATTTCTGTCCCCACAGAGTTCACAGAAAACAGACGGCGAGACACAAACAGAAAAAGCTCGAGCTACTTTTATCCTTTCCTCTCCATCTGTGGAGCCAATTTACAAACTTCTGATTTCCATATTGATCTAGGGCACGCTGAGGCCCGAGCAGAACTGGGTAACCCAGATGCAGCAGCTATCAGGGGCTTAAGAGACGCGAGGAGTTCCTGTCAGAGAGGCCGAGCTGAGCCCCGATCCCTCAGGACCAAACCTCCAGCTCGTCCTGGCAGAGATTCATACAGAGGCAAAGTTAGAAATCATCCAACGTCCCGCCAGCTCCGAGTCGTCCTGACAGGAAGCCCAGAGACGAACAAACAAGTCCAGCCGGCGTCGACAGTCACGGAAAACATCTTCAGTAACCAGCTGCTCAGTTCAGGGACGCGTTACTAAATCCATCACCTCAACACAGAGGACAGATTTAAACTACTTTTCATGCCAGTTTCTACTTCTACTCCTCTACAAACATCTACATCTCAGAGGGAAAACTTTAATATTAACTTTACTACATTTATCTCAGGCTTTACTCAGATTACGAAACCTCGACTTCTTAAAATATCAAACAAAACTCAACAGGTTCACAGTGCAAAAGGCAAAAAACTGCAGAAAGAACCAGCGTCTCTGCTGAGTGCTGAGTTCAGTCAGAGCCGACCGGAAGCTGCCTGCTAGCTTACAGCTGAAATACAGTAAAGTAATCTACTTTACGGCTGTTTGAGGTGAATAAACAGTGAATGAAGAACACAAATTATCCTGAAAGTGATTCAGTCACAGACGAGGAAATGTTTGAGTCATCTTGTTCGTCAAAAACTGAACGATTAATGGATCATCTGCATCAGAACGATAATCAGTTCAACAGTTAAAAACTGAACGTCGACCTGAAGCTGAACTCGTCATAACGACTCTGTGTTTTAACAGCCGACTGTTCGTCTGTTTGGGTTTTAATGGTCCTGCAGAATATCTCAGCACCGACCTTTCAGAGCCTCCAGAATCACAGAGGCTGACATTTTACATTTCTTCATTTATTACTTCACCTTAAAACAGCAGACATTAAAAATACCATTAAGACCAAAAGTCCAGAGGAAGAAGAAAATCATTTTAACTTCCTGAATATCTGAGAGAATGTTCTTAATAATAACAACTGCCTGAACGCTCGACACAAACTGGAAACAGTTCAGACAAACAGTCGCTCCACAGTGCAGCAATTTGGACGTATTGATTGTCAATAAAAACCTCTGGTGTTAATAAAGAGCTGCAGTTCTGCTGCAGCCCGACAGCTTTAAACTGTTGTATTGATTAAAAACAGAAGAAGAATCACAGACGCTCGTTTAGTTTCACACTGACAACAAGAGTTTCAGCAGCTTCTGATGCTACTCAACGCTAACATGCTGACCACGGTCACCCTCTAAATGTAGCATGTAGCATGCTAACATCCGCTGATGAGCAGTAAACAGTGAACCTGGATGTCAGACCGTCAGCTTCATCATCGTTTATTAAATTATCAATCAATCGTCTGTCTTAAAAAAGTCTCTGTCATTATTAGAACATCTCATCTGAATCTGACTTTGAAAACAAAGAAATGTGGACGTGTTTTAAAGCGTCTGAGCAGAAAGTGAACCTGTTTTATGTTGAGAGTAAATATGTTGTTGATTTATCTCCTGTGAGCTCTCGGAGGCTCTGAGCTTCAGGTTGAGACCTGCTGCTGAACACAGAACATGTTCTGGACAGTTTGAGGTCAGTTCAGGTCTCAGTTACTCTGAAGTCGGCGCTGAAGGAAAGGAGCTGATCTCCATCAGGTCCTGGTGCTGCTGATGGAGGTGTTGTGTATATTTAATAGGATGAGGAGGCGGCTGTCAGTACAGAGGAGGTGTTAACTGGCCACAGAGGACCACGAGCCAGCAGGTTTATAAAACAGCTGCTCTCACTGATGCTGTTCGTTAAAATGAGAAGCAATTAAAACTGAGAGAGAGAAGAAACGCTGATGTGAACTAATCTGTTGTTTCAGCAGAGCAGACAGAGAAGTCATCAAGAAATAAAACTAAATACATGATGTAATCTAGCTGATTTCTGTGAATCTGAACTGAGATCTGCTGTTATTTACACTCTCACACCTTCCTCCTGTCTGCTGCCTGTCAGATCAGGATGTTTCCCTCCCATCAGTATCATCAGGACCGACAGCTGAAGCAGAATATTACACAAAGTGTTTTAGATCAGTTCATTCTCCACCAGCTGAAACATCACGCGTAAATAATAACAACGAAACTGGAGAAACTGGAGATTATTTTCTGCGATAAAACAAAATCTAATTAAAGTCCACATCAGATTTTTAAGGAGGGAACCAGCGCGATGCTAACGTCACCTAGCTACAAGCGATGACGTATTATTACACGTCATGGACAGTTTCTTCGGAGTCCTGGGTTCGAATCCCACCGCAGCCACTGAGCAACCAGGCATGTTCAGTTTCACACAAACAGGTGAATTCAACAAAACAACAAACATGAAACAAACAGCGGGACATTCTACGGATCCTCGGAGGGGACACACTTCTGAAAACATACCTGATACACTGTGTTCAGTTATTTGTTAATTTATATTTTTATCAACCAAAATCTTCAAATGTAACACGTGACCTAATGTAGTGGAGTTATACAGTAATACAGACGTACAGAGAAGCACACCGCTGCTAACAGTCAACATTTAAGCTAACCGCCAGGAAAGTCTCCGGCAAAGCATCAAAAAAACAAATATAACACGATGTTTCTGCCACAGACCTGCTCAGACAGACAGAAGGAAGGTTTTTATAAGTTACTCACCGTCTTTCTTGTCTTCACGTTGATAATATCTGTCAGTAATTAACCTCCGCAGTTGTTGCTAACGTCCGTCTCCATTAGCATGAGCAGCATCCCGCTAGCTAGCATTCAGACAGCAGGAACACTAGCTAGCTAAATAAAACGGTTTTTATTAAAGACGTCTTGATGTTGTTCAGCGTTAAACGGATCCCTGCAGCTTCACAGTGAACCGACTGGTGACAATCACACAAAATGACGTCAACATCACCTGGTTTCCTCCGGCACAGCTCGACAGGTGGCAGGCTTTACGTTACACCTGCAGTACCGCGTCTGACCACACACACAAACCCGTTTACCACACCTGACAATCCAGGGGGCGCTGTTTCCCCACTGAGGTGAGACTCGACAGGAAAAACAAACAGGTCAGATGTTTTTTTTAGTATTTCATAAATTTATTTGTTTTATTACAGTTTTAAGGATTGAGGTGAATATTTGTGAAGTCCCAAAAATCAGACAGAAATATTGTGGACATGATTGTGGATTTATACATTTATATTATGTCTTAAAGTTATCAAATTTAATTTGTAATTTATTTATTTATTTATAGTTTGTATAAATATTTTTGCTTTTCTCTGATTTTAGATTTTCAATAACTTTACTGTCTCTTGTGCTTTTCATACTTAAGAACATTTAAAATCAGATAATTTCACACTTTTACTCAAGTTGTATTTGAACAGGTGACTTTCACAAATTAACAACAAATCTTTACTTTAACTCTCAAGTCTGACTTCTGCATACTTTTTAAATTCATTTCTTTAAAATAAATCAAATGAAAAAACTTCAGTCTGGATTTTCCTTAAATTGTTAACACCTTTGGATAATTTCATAGTAAAATATTGAAATTAACTTGTACTTCTCAACTTCTGCATATGTTTAACATTAAATTGACAAATTAAATGTTTGTGTTGTTTTGATGCAACATGTGACAGAGTGTGTGAGTGTCGAGAGAAGTGCTCTGATATCAACTCTGCCCAAGGTGAGAGAGGCTGAGTGTGTGAGAGCCTCTGAATATTCATTGATTACAAAGAACAAGTGGTCTGACTCAGCCAATACGTGTGTGTGTGTGTGTGTGTGTGTGTGTGTGTGTGTGTGTGTGTGTGTGTGTGTGTGTGTGTTGATGGGATCTGTGAATGAAGGAATGGAGAAGAGGGCAGACGGATGAACAGAAGGACACACACCGTAACATCCTCGTACCACATCATGTTTCCTCTGTTTAAATAAATCAAAGTGGACTGATGAGCAGAAAAAGCGGCAGCGTGACTCAACTTGAAGAACAAAGTGTGTTTTTATTTAAAGATCTCTATCAGGCACTATAGTTATCATCGTTATCTTTAAAACACGGGCGAAGCGGCTACCTGGGTCACACAGAACACAGCTGAGGTCCAGAGAGGATGGAGGACGACACAGTTCAGAGCCGTGACACCAAATCATACAACAGGAGCGTCCTGCTCGTCAGAACAACAACAGGAAGAATGATCGTACATTTAAAGAACAGAAACATTTCCCCCCACGGGAGCCGTCACATACTGAACTTCACAATATGGATTCACTGTGAGATGAATCAGAAAGTCAATCAAACTCTCAGTAAAGAAGAGAATCAAACACTTTCAGTTCCTGTAGTGAAGAAGCGAAACACAGCGTTAAGTTGCTACTGCAGTTCACGACTCGGCGTCGAGAGAGAAAACATGATTCACCTCCAGCAGAGAAACACACAGATGCTACGCTGCAGCTACATTTTCTTTGGAGGATACAGATGATTCAGAAAGAAGACGACAGGATGGATTTTACTCCGTTTACACACCGAAACCTCGTTTACATGAAAATATCAGTGAACAGAAACAAAAGTGATTCATAAAAGTTTGTCTTTGTTTTATTTCTTGTTTTTCTTTTTGTGTCACTGATTCACCAAAGTTGCTGTTTCAGAAAAGGAAGCTTCAATAAAAACAGGTTCTTAAATCTAATCACAACAAAACAGAAAGAAAGAAAGAAAGAAAGAAAGAAAGAAAGAAAGAAAGAAAGAAAGAAAGAAAGAAAGAAAGAAAGACGACAGAAATATAGGGAATTAAATGTTATGGGGTAGAAGTAAATACGGGAAAAAGAAAAGAAAAATATATAAAGAGGAAGTAAAAATAGAAGAAAGATGAACGACTTGTGATGGAAACAAGAACGAAATAAAGAAATATGGGGGAAGAAATTATTGTGGAGGGAGGACATAAAGTAAGAATAACACAAAACAAAAAGAAGAAAGAAATAAGAAAAAAGAAAGAAAGAAAGAAAAGGTAATATTGGAAGAAAAGTGAGTATTTTTGTCTGGAAGAAAACAACAAAGCTACATCGTGGAGCTACATCATCACTTCCTGCTCCCGTCTCTCTGCACTGATGGATTCAACTCATCGTTCCCGCGTCCTGCGCTTTCCTGATGCCCTTGAACGTCACATCATGCTGTAAAATTTGACTGTGGATGCAAAAACTTCACCAGCTGACTGAGCTGTTCAACCTCGGCTCAAACAAGGTCAGAGGAGAGTTCAGAGAAGATCAGCAAAAAAGGATTTTCTACAAACTTTGTATTTTTTAATGAGCAGAAACTTCAGGAGGCTGGAAAGTTGAAGGTTTCTGTGAGTTGAGCTCAGTGAGTGAAGCAGCGACGCTGTTTGAGAACAACGCGACGAGAAAACCATGTTTCTGCACGTGTTGCCTGTCAGGAGGAACAAATAAATAAAGATTTACATTCGTAGTTTGTTTTCAGTGACTGAACTTCTGGTTCTCCTGCTCAACACGTCGGACTCAGACGAGCATCAGCGACATGTTACCGACGTATGTGAACACGCAGACGAGCCGCCAGCTGAACCTGAACAGGAGAACAAGCATTTACAACAACAGTCCGTCAGATCGGCTGTTCTCATTGGCTTCGCCTCGTGGCTGTTGCTAAGCAACCTGTAGGTAATTTTTAGACTGTTGGATGAAGGCCGAAGGAATTTTGGAGACAACTGATGAAGATCATAAATTCTCTCGTGTTGATGATAGCGGATCTATTTTGGACCGATGCGTGGTGGAAACAGTGATTCTCGTCTCAAATTCACTCTTTGAAAAGTCGCGTTTCGATTCGGCACCAACTGCTGACGACGAGTTTAATTCCTGAGTTTCCTCCGTCACCTCAGAGGTGAAACAGCCACAAACCACCTGGTTTTTACTAAAGCCCCGTTTACACTCGTCACCTCAGGTGTGTCGTATCCAGTCACACTCCTGTCATCAGATCTTTACAGTCCGATCACGTCTGATTAGAATCTGTGGATCAGGTCTGAGTTCCTTCTACACTTCAGCTGTCACAGGAACAGTTCAGCATCAGCTCACATCCTCCCAAACACAAGAATGGATAATATTCATGAACTACAAGCGAGGTCAAAGTTTAACTGAAGCCTTCTGCAGTCGTGACTCCTGTGAAATGTTACGATCCAGTTTTATCTGGTCTGGGATCTGTGAGTGTCTGTACGATCCTCTCGCTCTCCTCTGATTAAAAGCTGCTGTATGTTTGTCAGATGGTGACGGTGACGCTGCTCTACACAGTATACAGGCTACAATACTGTATTCAATCGATTACTGAGTGATCATAGAAATACAAGAATACAGGAAGCAGTGTGTCCGTGTCACTCTGATCAGGAAGGTGCTGCTGCTCTATAGAGTATATCGGCTACAGTATAGTGTAGAGTTGAGTATTTATAGTCTTTAGTTTAGAGAATATTATCGATATAAGAATGACGAGAGGGAAAAAGGCACAATTACAAATCTGTCTGCTGCTGCAGCTCCACAGAGCCGGACAGGAAGGAAACTAATCACAGAGATGCATTTAGGTAATTTTGCTGAAAAGTGGGATGGGATTCTCAGACTGCCTGCTGCACTCACCCACCCGGATCATGTGGTGGTTAAACTGATCAGGGATCAGATTGATCCGAAGTGGCTCATTTCAGCGAGGAGACCGACTGCGGACGCATCAGACCATCAGACGAGCACGCTGCTAATTGTTACGCTGATGGAGGAGAAGACGGATGCAGTTAAATTGGATTTCCATCTCTTGAAAGCTTCTTGGATGCATTTAAACTTCGCTCCTCTGAGATCAGATCATCGTCCGAGCCAAGACACGCGGAGTGACTCAGTGTAAATGGGGTCAAAAAGCATCCTAGTTTAGTCACATGGTCTAGATTTGTGTCCTCATTTCAGCCTGAGGCGACGTGTGAAAGGCCTCTGGGCAGCAGCCATGTGTTGTTTCTACGTCCTCGTCCCCGCAGCGACAACACGCCCGTCTGATGTTCACTGATCCAGTCGACTGTCGTTGTTTCGAGTCGTTGCTTGTTGGTTTGCATTACGGCGGGAAGACGCTGGACGCATTAAGACCGATTTTATCTTAAAACTTAAAAAACAAAGAAGCATGAAACGGCTCCACGCAGCTCGTCTGCTGTGATCCAAGTCTGCAGAAGCCCAGAGGCTGATTTAAAAGATGTTATGAATCAGAAGGCTACTGGTCTGAGATCAGTTAGTGATGTGTTCTCTGCTGCAGACTGTGATCACAGCAGACGAGCTGATGGAAACATCTGATGTTTAAATCAAGTCTCAGCTGCTTCAGAACGCTGCAGCTCCGTCTTACTGTGACGCTCCAGAACTGTTCTGTTCCACGACCCAGGAGATGATGAGTGGATTTGTCCTTTAAGAGCTGCGTCTGAATGATGCAGTGATGTTCTTGGTTACTTCTCAGCTCCGCCTGCAGTAAGCTGCTCTTTGCTGCAGCTGGTGTTCCTGATGACGTCACTGCGGTTCCGGTCCGGTCCGGTCCGGTCCGGGTGTTCTCAGGCTGACCGGCGGTTTGTTCACCTCTCTGCAAACAGCTCGGTGGTTCAAAGAGCTCTCACATCATTAACCAGGAGGAGCAGCAGGAGCCGCTGATGGGCCGTCTGATGAGTCCACAGTGGAAACATGAATAAATGATAAAGTCAGTTCAATTATTTAAATTTACCTCAAAGGAAATCGACTTTAAAACTGTTTGTACTGTTATTTTTTTTGCCTCTTCTCTCAAATTTTCCTTGCAGCAGTTTTCACGTTATTTTTGCAGGCAGACCTGAGAAGCAACAACGAGCACTGAGTCGTGTTTACTTTCACTACAGAGATGCAAAGACGAGACAAGACGAGAGTTTTGGAGGATAAGAAAAAACGTATGCGCAGTTTTGGATGTTAACAAGTGAGAAATTGAACTTTGTGGGATAAAGAAGCGTGTCTGATTCTTCGGTGTCTGTCTGGAGTTGAGTCACCGCAGCTGATCTGCAGAGACGATGAAGGACTTTGGCTCTATTATCAACAGTTCTGGCTACTGGGACTCGCAGGAGAACTACATTAAAGAGGAGCTACAGAAAGAAGCAGCTGAGTTTCATGAGTTCACTCTTCATGACACAAAACTCATCGTATCGTCTCACAGCACTGATGTCACCAGAGAAACTCTCCGTAACGACTCAAAGACGAAACGCAGCGTCCAGAGTCGCCGCTGATCCAGTTTGTTGGGTTTAATCAGAGGAAACAGCTCAGATTTCCCCTCATCCTGGTTTCCTGATCGTCCAATCACCAGACAGCTGAGGTCTGCCGGCGCCGTCCTCAGACAGCTCGTTAGCTTCCTGATTGTGAGAAAACAGCTTCCTGCTTTAATGTTCTCGATCGCGGCGTCGCACCGGCACCGCGAACAGCGGCAGGGTCCGTGTCGGCGACGACAGCTCGGGGTCAGAGTTCGTCGAGAGAGGGTCTTCGGCCTTGTTGCAGCGGCGATCTGAGGCGGTGGAAAGGTCGTGGCACACCTCGTAGGAGCACTTCCTCTTCTGGAGCGCCTCGGCTCGAACCGCCAGGGAGCGAGCGCAAACCGTCAGCAGCACGATGAGCGTTCCCAGGAGCAGCGACACCATCGGCCACAGGACGCAGTGCAGCAGCACTTTGGTGTCGTGGGAGTGATGCCACAACACGTCGTCCGGCCTGGAACAGGAAGAAGGAGAAGTGAATTTACAGCTTATTTCATTCTTTATTATCTAAAGTCACTTCTGCTTCTAATTTATTATCAGTGAAACACTTCTTGCTGATTTTTCACAATAAAAGACTACAATCACAGGAAGGGTTCATCACATGTATCCTTCCCCTCAGCATCCTCCAGCCCAGCTGATCAGAGCACGTGGAGCAGGTTTCTTTTAGGGGACTTCAAGGTTTTTGTGAAAATGGTGCAGTCCTTGGAGGGACGGGATTAAATCCTCGTAAGAAACTTTTAAACTTTGCAGCACGAGTCTCGAGGCCTTTTCCTGCAGTCTAAGATGATACAAAGAGAACTGATGAGACACTTCTTGCGTTCCTGTAACAGATTGTGGTGCTCGTACTTCAGCTGAGACAGACGGCTTCATTACTGTTGTTGTCTTGTGTCAGTTGTAAAGTTACTACAGCACCAGAGAAGCTAACACAACTCTAATAACTCTGCTCTGGAACCAGCCCGTCCAGCAGGAGCCTGACTGTGTTCCCCTCGCCTTAACAAACCTCTGAGTGCTCCAGTTCTTCCTCTCTAAAACACAAAGAACAGCTTATCTGAAGCACCGACCAGCTCCCGGCGGACGCTCATTTACGAGGCAGAGTTTCCTCTCTGATCCTTCTGGTGCAGCGATAAAAATAAAACCAGCCAAGGTCACAGGTAAGCATCGTCTGTGAGTAATAGGAGGATTAAGCTGACACGCTAAAGGAGATCTTTGGGTTTTTCTGCAGCTCATCAATTTTTAGTTGCAGCATAAAAAGTATCCGAGCCGCTAACAAGAAGACGTAACCTGAATAAAAACTTCCAGAGGAAACGAGGCAGGAGTTTGTGCTTTAATCATCATAATTTCCTCGTTTGTATTTAATGTCAGCATTTGTTTTGATGCACGTTCAGGCTGAAAGAAGAAAAAAACTCAGATACTTCAGGTTTGTTCTTGAGTCAACAGAAATGAATCAGACCTGCAACGATTTCCAAAATGACTCGTCGGGTTTTGTGGCCTGATTGAAAACATGATGAGCTTCTTTGTGTTTGAGACTGAGTCACCATGATGTCGCGCTTTCCTCTGTTTATCATGTCTGTACTGACTCAGACGGTCGGTTTGGCTCATCAGCTCCTCTCGAGGTCGCTCATCATCATCGGAGGTCGAGACCGCGAGAAGTCCTGAAGCTGTCGGTGTGTTAATCTTCCAAGGCTTCAGCTCACGAACAGAGAAGGTTACGAGTGACTGTGTGAGTCAATCAAACATAATAAATAACGTCCAGGTCACAAATCAGATAAATTAAATATCAAGCTGTTTCACTGTTTAATCCTAAATCCTTTAATCCTTAAATCTTAAATATAATCCTTAAAAAAAATACAAGATCTGAAGACCTGAGGTCAGGTGTCACTTCTGTGGGGTCAAAGGTCAAAGGCAGGTGTGATGCTTCAAGCTGCGGCGGCCATCTGCAATCTCCCGTGGCAACAACGATCCATCACGGAGGCGAAATTCACAGCATCACACATCCTCTGATTCCAATTTATCTGCATCACACCTTGAAATAGACCTCAGTGTGTGTGTGTGTGTGTGTGTGTGTGTGTGTGTGTGTGTGTGTGTGTGTGTGTGTGTGTGTGTGTGTGTGTGTCTCTCACCTCCTCTGCTGGTTGAAGAAGCAGGTGAAGGACTGACTGCTGACCTCTTTGGTGAAATAATCTTCCCAGCGCAGCACTCGGTCTTTGTTCTTCTGGTTGTCTCTCTCACAGGGAGGAACAAACGAACACTGAGAGACACAGAAACAGATCGACACCATCAACACAACGCTCGGCAATAAAAGATGACGTGAGTCTTTATCGACACTCTGCCCGTCTGCTCTCTGTGGCCCAGAGACACTGAAGGAGTCGGTGAGTTTAAAGAGGAAAGTCGTCTGGAAGTCTGCTCAACACCATCGCCTTCACCGCGGAGTGACAGTAAACACACACACACACACACACACACACACACATATATATATTTACACACACACATATAAAAGCACAGCTGAAACACTCGGTGGTGCTGCCATGTAATAGGGTCAAAACAAGGTGAAGAGCCTGATACTGATTGGCTCAGAGGGGGTCACACACACACACACACACACACACACACACACACACACACACACACACACAGTCAAGTAGCAGGAGGTTGATTGGTGCCGGGCTGGTTACCGTGGATCAGCTGGTTGCCATGACGATGGTGTGATTGGTACAGAAGGAGGGGGCGTCATGGCGACTGCAAACTAAACTGAGTTTGAGCTCAACACAGACGAACAAATACAGAGAAGATTGGACGACAACAACAACAACAACAACAACAACAACACAAGTCTCCACCAGAGGAGAGCATCACCACACACACACACACACACACACACACACACACACACACACCGATCAATCGAGGGTCATCTGATACAAAATCAATAAAAGGATGTCATATTTTCTGACTTCCTGTCAGCTCCGAGCCCAGTGGTTCCTCCTGAGGACTCGAGCACAAACTTAATAACATGAACAAACTTTTATCAAAGTATTTTAACAGTTTACTTTTACTGAAGTTTAACTGTTAGGATCGTTTTTACAGAAAGTAACTAAATACATATAAAATGTAAAGTAAGAAAAACTTTTCTTTTTTTTTTCATTCTAATTTTCTGCTTCTTTCCTTTTTCTTCTTTACGACTTGAGTAACATTTAGATTAAAAGAAAATGTGTGTGTGAGTCTGTCGTCACACATCAGCTGCCTGCTCGTGTGGATTACATGATGAATGTCACGACCTTCATGTGTTTTATTTCCACTCAGCTGTGAGAGAGTCTGAAGAGTTCAGGTGATCCGACCTCCACTGGATCTGTGTTTCACCAGCTTAGTGTGTGTGTGTGTGTGCGTGTGTGTGTGTGTGTGTGTGTGTGTGTGTGTGTGTGTGTGTGTGTGTGTGTGTGTGTGTGTGTGTGTGTGTTTCAGGTAATTGTCAGCTCGCCGCCCCGTTCAGCTCGGCAGCCATTCATCCCACAACGCCATTCATCAACCAGGCCAATCAAACGCGCCTCGCCCCGTGACATCATAAGTGGGTCGCCCTCCCGGATGATTGCGGTTGCTATGCCAACCAAAGGAAGTTACAATTACGTGTGTGCGTGTGTGTTTTAGTGACGGTCTAACTGAGATCAGTCGTGTGTGGATGAAGTCTGTCAGCGACACACTGACAACAAGAAGCCGCTTTAATGTTCAGTTTTAACGTCCTTCTGTTGTTAAAACGCCTGAAATCAAGCCAGTGAAAAGCAACATGATTCTTACTGTCATGTTTTTATTTCTGTCCTTGTACTTTATTCATGGACTGTTTCTGTGTCCTTGTTTGTGATATTTACATTTCAGATTTTGATGTTTCATGTGGCAGAAAAGCATCAACCCACCAGCATGTCACACAACATGTCACACAACAGAACAACTCGGCATGTTTCACTTTCTGAAATGTGTTATCAGAAAATGTTTTCTGATATTTCTTTTCTTTTCTGAGTTGTCATTGTGGTTCCAGAGGTGCCACTGTAATATTCTACATTGCTGCAAACAGTGAGAGGTTATTATAACCTGAGGGAATAACAAATAAAAAAGACACGTTTCACTATGTGTTAAAGGGTTTGACCCATAGAAACACAGTCTCTGCTCCGTCATAGTTTCATCTTACAGATTCTATAAACACGACAGCGACGGTCAGATTCATAAACTCATTCTGGACATCTGACGTCCAAAGTCCTGCAGCTGAAAGACGCCTGAAGAACACCCGAGATGTGACAACAGACAAACAATTAACACTGAGCGAAAGAGCATCCATCACTTCCTGACAGGCTGACAGCGCCAACACAGCTCGTCCTGATTGGATCAGTCGTGGAGGGAAAAGAAGAAGCAAACGTCGTCCTGCTGAAGTTCAGAAGCAGCAGAGCGAAAAACACGACGCACAGAAAAACTCTCCAGCTGCTGATGGAGTGACTTCTCACACAGAGAGGAAACTGCTAACATGTACGGCCGACTGAGAATAAATCCTGATACTAAAATATACAAATATGAATATGTTTAGCATCCAGACTGTCTGCTGACATTATCAGTGTTGTTGTTATAAAACCACATAATGAATTTAAACAGAAAATCAGGACGTGTGTGTTTCGTCTTCAGTGACCTGCTGCTGCCTCTCAGACTGACTCTGCACACAGATAAACTGATTACCAGGAGGCCACATCAGTCTGTCTGCCTGTCTGTCTGTCTGTCTGTCTGTCAGCCTGTCTGTCAGCCTGTCTGTCAGCCTGTCTGTCTGTCTGTCTGTCTGTCTGTCTGTCTGTCTGTCTGTCTGCCTGCCTGCCTGTCTGTCTGTCTGTCTGCCTGTCTGTCTGTCTGTCAGCCTGTCTGTCTGTCTGTCTGTCTGCCTGTCTGTCTGTCTGTCAGCCTGTCTGTCAGCCTGTCTGTCTGTCAGCCTGTCTGTCTGTCTGTCTGTCTGTCTGTCTGTCTGTCTGTCTGTCAGCCTGTCTGTCTTCCTGTCTGTCTGCCTGTCTGCCTGTCTGTCTGTCTCACGCTCTGGATGGTGGGTGAACAGGACAGTGGTTAATCGGCAGGTCAGTGTGAGCTTATTTCAGCAGGTGTGTTTGTCGCTCAGCTCCACCTGAGAGCAGGAGCGACAACATCAGCTGCGTCCTGACGGGGCTGAAGATAAAATGGACGTCACTGCCTTTTAAATGAAATGAGCAAAAGTCCTGTATTCAAAGTGTTCAAGAGTCTGAAAATATACATTAACTGGAGCTACTGGCCATGATGTCGCTCCTGAGATGTGAGAATGACCCTCAGTAGAGTGCACACCTCCGCCAAGTCCTGACAAGTCTTATCCAATTCAAACCTGACAGCCGTGTATCACTGTGACTCTTAAACCTCTCAGAACTGCTCACCAGGTCTCAGATCCAGAGCCAGCTGAACACGCCTGATCCTCATCACCATGAATCTTTCTCTCTTTAAAACAGAAACTAAGTCCTGGTGAATGGGACCAAAGTGAGAACACATTCCTGGATCTGATGTGGTCTGTTCTGGGCCGAGACTCGTGGGAATCCTTTTGGTAATTGTTCATTGTCTTTTGCTCAAAGGTTCTTCACATGCAGCCAAGAAGCTGTGGAATCAAACCAGCAACCTTCTGATTACTGGACGAAACTACAGCCGCCCAAACAACAAACCCAACAAACCCACAAATGGACATAAAAGAAAACAAAACAGAAGAACAACCAAAGAGCCGACGGACAAAAGACCCCGACACAACAGAAGCTTATTAAACATGTATGATGGTTCAGAGAAATGTTTTCTCAGGAAGTTACAGGAACTGTTCACACACCTGTCACTGTAGCTCCTGCTAGCTTGTTAGCTTAGTTAGCTGTGCAGCTAGCAACAAAACCAGGGGAGTGTTTGTATTCACACTGTTAGCACATTAGCTTCTGAGCACTGGGAGAAAAAGTCAGTGGATATCTGCAAAGCAAGACGCGGACGTCTGACATCAAAACTGCTCTTACTTAATAATCTGCTGATAATTTTAGCCATTTTATTCTACAGTTTGAACTAAAATACATCTTACAAAAGCTTGTACGGTACTTTTGTTTCTACACTGTTACAGACAGCAGCTCCTTCGTCCTGGTTACAGAGAAGAATATTGAAAGAAATTTAAACTTCTTGTTTCAGGAAAACATCACAGAAGATTCTTATTTCAAAAACAGTTTTAATGGAGAGAGAGAGGAGTGACGCGGGGGGAGACCGAGGCTCCTGGCTGGGCAGGGAGTCACCGGCAGCCCCCCTGATATCCTGGAGCTCCTGAAGCCTCATTACACTTAATTAGTTTAAGTTAGCACACACACACACACACACACACACACACACACACACACACACACACACACACACACACACACACACACACACACACACACACACACACACACACACACACACACACACACCCTTCTTGCTGTCGTCATTCCTCAGTGATCACATTATTTTCTCCTCCCTCCTGTACAACATGCTTTATAAATGAACAGCTCTCTGCTGACCTTTCCTGCTCATTTCTTGTGTTTTTTTGTCGCTGTGTTTCTAAACTAACGAGATCCAAACGTCTCCACGCCGAGGACACTTTGCCTCTTGCTTTCTTTCAATAATTAGTTGGGATCAGAGTTCATTGTTAATAATAAAAGGCTTGGTGAGAGTTGGAGGCGAGGGCTGTCGCAGCGCTGCCCTCTGGTTACCCGCCGTTCCTGTCATTTACATTTATAACATAATTAAGTCATAAACGAGGAAATTACTCGGCGAGTAATTGGCTGAGTGAAACCACCCACCTGCCTCCATCTCCTCTCTTCCTTCCTCTCATACTGTGTTCACGTCTCTCAGCTCAGATCAACATTTTACAGCTCAAACACATGATTTCCTGCTGATTGGACGTCTAGATGACAGAACTGAAGGAGGGACGGGGCTGATATGAACCTGCATCATACAGTCTGGTTATTGATCAGCACCTGGGGATCAATAATCACTTCTGGCTCTCACACCTCCGTCTGACACACACTCATTCTGTTTCATGTTCCACTGAAACCGCGACATGAGAAAGCAGCTGTTACAATACGTAACAGTTCGATCTAAACTGGGACAGTAAAATAATATATAATACAAAACAAAATGGTGTGATACCACACAGTACAATGCAGTATGAAAAGGTACGAAACAGTGAGATATCAACGCATTCAATGCAACGTGATAAAAAAACAGACACTGTTCATCTGGGAGAAGAAAGTCAAAATGTAAATGACTAATAAAACTTTCAATAAAGTAGAGAGACGAAGTTTATCTCTGAAAATCAAACAACATGAACCAGAATCAGCCTTTAACAACAAAAGCAGCAGAAACTAAAGCTGTAAAACACAGAGAGTAATCCTCATTATGAACCGTGTGTGTGTGTGTGTGTGTGTGTGTGTGTGTGTGTGTGTGTGTGTGTGTGTGTGTGTGTGTCCATCACATAATATATTTCCTGAGTGCTGAAGTCTTGACAAAAAAACTAAAGCTGCTTTGGTTTTTGAAGTTGTATCTCTACACACACACACACACACACACACACACACCATTAGGTGAAGGCAGAAAAGCACTCTGGGAAAATATAGTGCCCATGCTGGTAAAGTAAAACACACACACACCATTCAATCCATTTCTAGTTTAATGGAGTCTGCCAAGTCGAGCCGGCTACATTAGTATTGTGTGTGTGTGTGTGTGTGTGTGTGTGTGTGTGTGTGTGTGTGTGTGTGTGTGTGATAGGGGAACATTAAGAGCTCAGAGCAATAAACCGAAAAACTGGCTCACAGAGAAAAACACTTTCTATTTTCCCGTATTGTGATTTTTTTTTTTTTTATGTTTCACTTTCAAGTTTACTGAAATAAAACTTCCTGAATATGTTCCAAACATTATAAGAGACGTCTGTGAAACTGTCGGACTTAATGGAGGTTTTTACTCTGTAAAACTTCCCTGGAGTCCAGAGATGAGATGTGAAGTCATCGTCTCTTCTGCAGGCTCAATGCTCAGGATTCTTCTAACTGTTACAGGACAACGAGACTCGCTGAGGCCCAGAGAGGATTTTCTCATAATCTCACATTATGAAAGAAGCAGCTGTGAAATGATAGATGACTTTTTGTTTGGAGTCACAACCCCTAAATGACTCGTTTCACTATCAGCACTCGATTGATTCAGTCTGATAACATGTGAAAAGTCTTTGCAGAAGCTGGTGAACGATCCAGATTATTCTACATGCAGGAAGTTGAACTTCTTTGGCTCGACTGTATCCACATTTCTGTTAACACATTCATGCTCTCTGTGTATGACATGACTCAGATCTTCTGCTTTGATTTAGATATTTAATTCATATTTAATCGTGCAGCTTTTCTTGACACGTCACTGGACTGAATGGCTGAAGTTATGACAGTGAAACGAGGGCTGTTTTATCATCTTCATCAGCAGGAAAATGTTGCCTCACATGATGATGTAACCACACGGTTTGACCACCACACTAAACTGGTTTTCAAAGCCTGGCACTATTCCCGCGGTCACGTACGAAACATATGGCTGTAAAAACAAACAGAGAAGAAGAAATAGAGATCATCAGCTGAAAACAAAACGTATGAATAAACCACAAAGAAGAAGACGGAACAAAAGCAGCCGCCTCGTTCACTGACCGGCCTCCGTCACCGCAGCTGTGACAAACATTGTGATCTCATCTACAATCACACTTATGAAGAGCCACTTCAGTGCTCACCAGCTGCACCAGGGTCCATACACTTTATCACTGTTTTTACACAGTTCCTCCAGGAGTCTGTGCATCATACCTCTGATTATGTTGCAGTTTGACTTAGATCAGATTTATGTCGACATAAAATCGTGAGATGTTGACTGAATGAAAGAGCCAGCATGTGACAGAAGACACGACGTTCTCTCAGTTTTCAAATAACTTTTTCTGTGACTCACGTCGGAGTTTTAATGTCACCTCGAGATCCAAACGAGACAAAAGACAAACAGAAAACAGAGAACAAGTCCAGCCGGACGCTCTGATATTTGTTTTCACACCTACTGATTCCAACGAACGAGGTGCTTCATTTGTGTAGCGCGTGCACGAACACACACACACACACACACACCCACACACACACACACACACACACACACACACACACACACACACACACACACACACACACGATGTGTTTGTAAAGCTTTAATTAAAGCAGCAGGTTTGAGTTGTTATCTGATCAGAAACACCAGCTTATCTGTTCTTGTTTAGAGACCAGCAGAGTGTGAGGTAGTTGGATGGATCACACACGCACACGCACGCACACACACACACACACACACACACACACACACACACACACACACACACACACACACACACACACACACACTATAAGGTGGTGGTCCATTTATTTTTCCTCCCAGACATTTTTCTCTGCTCTCGTCTCCACAGCTGATTTTTGTACGTACAAAAATGAAATGATCTCCTGACCTCAATAAACCAGAGGAGCTTCAGGAGTGTGTATTACTGTGTGTGTGTGTGTGTGTGTGTGTGTGTGTGTGTGTGTGTGTGTGTCTCCTCTGTATCGATGTGGCTCGTCTGCTCGACTCGTCCCTGGAGAGACATTCTGTAAATACGTATTTTATTAAAACGCTATCTGACTTTTAAGATTAAGATTTAGTGAAATGTGTTCCTGCCCGAGTAGTTTCTACTATAAACATGATAAATATTTTATGTCTCGGGTTTTAATCAGAATGAAGCAGGAATTTAATCTTTATTTACTTTTCCTCTGACTTGTTCTTGCACGATGTTGTTGATGTGAAACGATGAGCTGAACTCAGATTAAACAAATCTGTAAAAACAGCTGGAAAATGAATGAACGCTGGTGCAGGTTCAGTGTGTTGACATGTAGCACAACATCCTGTAAATATGATTTAAATGAGAACACAAAATACTTAATGTGACATTAAAACTCTGTTTAAATCTGTTTATGTTGTAAACAACAGCAGCTCACCGACTGACAGCAGTTAAATAATCCTCTTTACTTCTTAATGTTTCTATAAATAATTCATTTTATTATTCATTTTATTGCCCCTTTTCAATTAATTTCATTATTCTTAATTTAATTTGTCATTATCTTATTTTAATTCATCTAGCTGTTTAAAACTATATTAATTTATTTATGTTTTGATTCTTTAAATAAATATTTTTTTATATTAATAACATACATTTGTACGAGGGATTTATGTGGCTAAATAAATAAATAAATGCCTTAATAAAAATATAAAACATGAACGTAGCCATTAGTTAATTTGTAATGTTACATACATTGATACATTCTCTTGATTTACTATTTGTTCATTTTCCTTTTATATTTATTTATGTTGTTGATTTGTTTACATATTTGTATTCACGGCCTGCACAGATCTGTGGACTGTGATTGATTTTATTCTGTTTAAGAAGATGATCAGTTTGGGAAATAATCTTAGTGTTTATCTTTGTTTTCTCTTCTAAATAAATCCGTCCAAACTGTTGTTGTGTTTTCAGTCCTCACTCGTTAATTCATCAGTATATATCATGAGTTTATTTCTGACCTAAGATGGACAAAACTACTTATTATTAGCCGGACTGGTCCTTTAACAGCAGCTCGTCTGAACACAGTTGGTGTGTTACTGTTGATCTTAATGTCACGTCAGTCATCTGGACCGCAGGCGGCTCCATTAACTAATCGCCCCCTAAAGACACAACGCCAATTAATCCAACTCCCTTCATCTGACGCTCAGTCAGCTGGTCTGAAGGCACGACGGCCATTTTAGACACAATTACAGTCTGTCTGATAAGGTAAATGTTAAAGGTCACAGAGCTCATGAAGATGACAAGTTTGACTGGATTACATAAAACCACATGTTTTCATTATTCTGGTGACAGAGCATGAGATTTTTAATTAGATTATTAAACCAAAAGAACACGTTCAGAATAAATGATTCAGAGCATTTCAGAGGTTGGTCTTAATCTGTCAACCACTGAACCAGGTTCCTCAACATCACCAGACTCCATTAACAAATGTAGTGATTTTAAGAGTTGTTGAGTTAAAACAAACTTCGTAACGTAGTGAAACTGTGTCTCTGACAGATTCTGACTCATTGTGTCCTTGTTGTAAATTCAGCATTAAATCTTTCAGCTGAAGTTGTTTGTCTCCTTGTAAAAAGTGTCAGTTTGTGGCAGCATGTCTGTACCAGCCTGTCTGCTTCTGTGTCTAAAGTGCTAAAGTCTTACCTGCCAACACTGATCAGCTGTTTGAACACACTGTTTACACTGATTTCACCATTTACACTCCATTTATGAAAGAAGAAACATGTTATTGATCTAAACATGTCACATGTTACAAAGACACTAAACAGGAACAATATAGGCGACTTCTTTGTCCCCGTGGAGAAAGTCCCCAGACTCCCTTAACAAATGTGTCAGTTTAGTGAGTTGTTGAGTTGGAGACACTTTATAAACTCTGTGAAACTCTGTCTCTGACTCATTCTGCATTATTTGGACCTCCTTGTTAATTCAGCAACAGTAGACATTAAGATATTCCTCTCAGGACCAACAGAACCAGCTCTGTCCTTCAACATGTTAACGATGTTTTCATTCTTAAGATTCAGAGCATGAAGGGGGCGGAGCCTCTCCGCCATCATTAGTAACATACAGAAAGGTCACACATCTGTCCTTATATTCAGCCTCTCGCTCTCTATTAGACATTAAAGGATTTCTGAATGAAGCGTGACTCGTCTCTCTCTCTTTCTGTCTCTACACATCATCTCCGTTGCTGTCACCATGGCGACTGAGGGGCATCGATGACGCGCCGTCTCTCTCCTCTATATTTACTCTGTTGCTGTAGCGACGACCCAGACGTGCACTGAAGAAGAGGGAGATGTCCAAAGACGGACCCCGACTGTAATCGTGATGTTTTCAGTTTGTTGTTGATCGCAGCCTCTCCTACGAGGGGAGTTCCCTCCACGACATGTGGACACCAAAACAAACATGTCATCCAGTAACGTGCTGCTCAAACAGCCTCCTCTACACATAAAACAAATAAAAGAAGCAGAGACGATAAAAGATAATCCATGAGGTCCATCTGGACCAGAACCTCTCAGAGTCTTAGTCGCTGGATGTTCTGGATCACCTCCTCTTTTCTTATCTCGTCACACACACACACACACACACACACACACACACACACACACACACACACACACACACACACACACACACACACGGCGTCAGCTGTGATGTGTTTACTGTCAGCTGTTTGTTAATGGTGCCTTCATGCACACTGAGAGTCTTAATGGTGTCTCGCTGATTCGCTCTCCGTCTATTTCTGTTCAGCTCTTGAGTTCAGGCAGCTGCAACACAAGAACCAATCAGACTGCAACTCTACTGACGCTCAACAACAACAACAACAACAACAACATGTAACTCAGACGATTACTGACTGCGTTCAGTCATTTTACGTCACCTGATTTCATGTTTTGATGCGTCACCACGACTGGTGATGTTTGTTAGACATTGACACAAAAAATGTTTAGGAAGGTCAGGAGAAGATAGCAGCTTGGTTAAATCTGTGAGAACATGATGTATAAAAGTATAAATACATAAATAAAAGGTGTTAAGGAAAAAGGTTTGTTGTTGTAGTTTCTCACATCTGCCACTAGATGTTACCAAAGAGCCAGATTCAAGAGTTAAACCCGTCACGGCGGGAGAATTCATTAAGTTGTGGTACCTTTGGGTTGAGGACCAGCTGCTGCTCGTCAAAGTGCAGCAGCGCCACAGAGTTGGACTCCGAGTTGTTGACGAAGATCTGCAGGCAGGGATACAGAGACGTGCCCTTACAGTCGGTACCGCAGGTGAACACGCACTCGAACATCTCCTCTGGACGCAGCACCGACACCACCTGCAGGACCAACACAGAACCACAACATTTATTTATGTGTTTCACCTGAAAGACGCTCTTGAAAAACATGCAAGCAGTTTTTGTCGATAAACTTTTGATTTCCCACAAATAACAACTGTCCACTATTAGCTTAGCATCCATTAGCAAGGCACCTCAGGTCAAAACATTTAGTATTCCTTTTTACCCAGAAAACACTACTCGCATGGATTGATTGCTGAACTTGCAATTATCATTTTGACATATTTAAACCATTTTACATAGCTCAGTGTTAAAATACGTTATCTTAAAACACAAGTTGTCTGGAGATGTGTTCCGTGAACTCGCTGAGCGACTGTTAGCTTAATTAGCTTCCACAGGAAAACTGACATCTCTGTGTAATCGACGAGCTCGGTTTCAAATATCAGCAAAACTGCGTTTCTTCTCCCTGCTTGTTAACAGACCGAATAGCCGCAGGCATGAATATAAATATCAATAAACGGTGAATACACGATCAATCCACACAAATCTGATAAGAGTCCGATCTTTCCTCATCCCTTAAGAGGTCAGGGAACTGCAATAAAGTCCAAGTACTGTGATTTATGTGGTATTAAGCTGTGGATTAGTGGATGACGGAGCGCAGTTTGAGATTTAAAGACAGAAAAAAAACAAAAGGCTTCCACTCTCTGTAATGCACGAACGTTATTTCAGGACGAAGCAATAAGCTAACAGCCAAATAAATCAAGCCGGTATGAATTCATCATCTGCAGTGAACAGCTGGGAGCGCAGGCTGCAGCCGGCCGTAAGTCATGTCAGGAAAAACTCCCAGCAGCTTCGAAACACTGTGCAGTTTTAATAATCCACAGTGGAAAGTGACGCAGCGTGAAGGTGGACAAACACACTTTGTATCAACAGTGAACAAAGAAAAAAGATAGGAAATAAAACAACACTTTTAGATTTGTATCAAAACTAAAAGGTCCTGTTTTTTTTCTGCTACGTAGGTAAAAGAGACGACTGAGGAGAGAGGAGGGAAAATGTATTTACTTTGTTTTAAAGTATAAAGAAACATCAGCCGTTGATTTAAAGATGACATATTCTGCTCGTTTTCAGATTCATCACTTTATTTCTTGTCACTACTTGAGCAGGTTTACATGCTTTAAAGCATCAGCTGTCTCATACAGCAGCTCCAGTCTCTTTAAGGCCCCTCCCCCTCCTGAGCACCCAGTCTGCGCTGATTGGTCGGCTCACACACGCCTGAGTCAGCATCGCTAACAACTACTGCATTGTGGGACTATTGACGGGGCGTTCGGGAGCAGTGTTTTCTGTGGGAAAGAGGAGCTTCTTTGACCTTTTTAACTTGCAGAAGAACCTGAAAAAAAGCACAACAGGTTGACTTTAAAATGTGTCATGCTAGCTGAAAAAATAGGTGATTTAAAGAGTTGTTTAGTGACGTCATCAGACTGTCACCTCTGAGCTACAGAGCTGGTTAGCATGTTACTCAAACTGCCTCTTTAACAAACGGACATGCCGTCTGTTAAGTGACGCCACTCGTGTCTAAAAACCAGCAGGAAAATAAAGAAACGACTGTCAGATGATAAAACTGAGAGTCACGTCGGGTCTCGGTGACAGTTGGACTGATGACTGACAGCTCACGCGACTGATCCGATCGGATCTGATGACATTCTGATCATCTTCACTGTCCATCAGAGACACTGATACGACTCGGCTGGTTCAGACTCTGACCTGATTTATCACGTCTCTCTTTCCAGATGAGATTAGAACATATTTCATCAACATGAGCCACAGAAATCTCATCAACACGGCTACAGTATGTCGACACTGTTTAATAGCTGAGGGTCATTTTTCAATATTGACATGTATCAGGATGCGATAGGAGAGGAAAGATATTAACCAATGTAACACCAAACCACCGATATGTTCAGAGAAACGCTTAAATAACTTTAAATACATCAATAAATCATCTGTTATAATTCATGTTTCAGCTCAAATAACAATCCTATTAGACTAATAGAAATCTTAATATTGGATCATCCTTAATAGGAAAAGTGAATGACAGAGTGGAGTTTGAGATTTAAAAACTGAACCAGTGACACAACATCACCAGACTCCCTTAACAAATTTAGTGATTTTGAGAGTTGTTCAGTTAAAACAAACTTTATAACGAAGTGAAACAATATAGACTCCTTCTTTGTCCCCGTGGAGAAAGTCCCCAGACTCCCTTAACAAATGTGTCAGTTTAGTGAGTTGTTGAGTTGGAGACACTTTATAAACTCTGTGAAACTCTGTCTCTGACTCATTCTGCATTATTTGGACCTTCTTGTTAATTCAGCAAATGTTAGATATTTCTTTCTCGTCCCAGTGAGAAGTGGGATCTGATCCTATGAGGTCATTCAGACACATGTTAAGCTGTGAACTGTTGGATCTCTCAGGACGGATGGTGAAACCAAACGTGAGCAGCCTCTGTGATTGGCTGATATCACCCACCTGACATATCGGTCCAGCTCTATTTATGGTTCATTTTGAAATCAGCCATTTGTAGATAGATAACATGATGTCATCCTATATCAGATCGTCCAAAATCATAAATGTGACGTGTTCAAATCTCTTAAACCACAGATTCAGTTTACTGTGATGATAAAGAATATTTCCTACTGACAAACTAATAAATCATCCTGATTGTTTGGAATTAACAATCTGTAAATATATAATTGCTTCAGGACTCAAATCACTATTTCTACTAATAAATTTAATAAACTAATTCAAATCCTAATATTGGGTAATTCTTATACATTTACAAGGTCCAATATTACTTAAAAGTTTTACCTTAATATTTATAAAAGCAGAAATATTTCTATTCATCAGCAGCAACTATAGTCACTAACACATGATATTATGGCAACAACAACAACAACTACAACTACAACAACTACTGCTTTGGACATTAGCACACATGTCAAATTTTACAAATTCAACTATGTCGCCCTCGGAGAAAGTCGCCAGACTCCATTTAAAAAATGCTTAATTCTGTTAAGTATTGAGCAAAAGGATACATTATAAACATTATGAAACATTACTGATGAGGAGGTATTTTATATTCGGGCCTTCTTGTAAATTCGGCAAATGTTCCACATGAAGTTTATTCTTTGATTGTGTAAAAAACATCGTGTCTGTTGTACATGTGACGTACAGACTTACAGATGTACGTGGAGCTGTCCACTTGTGATCGGATCTCATTTACACTCAGTTTATTAAAGAAGACAGCAATTAATGATGACGATGTAAACAATTAAGAAATAAAGTTAAAGGTAAACAATATAGGCTACTTCTTTGTTGCCCGTGGAGAAAACCACCAGACTCCATTAAGAAAAATAATAAATTAATGAGTTGTCGCGTTAGGAGAAAGTTTATAAACTTTGATAAACGCTGTTTCCAATAAATTCTCCATTATTTGAGCCTTCTTGTAAATTCGGCAAATGTTACACATGGAGATATTTCTTTATTTGTGTTAAAACATTTAAAAGAAATCCGTATCGGTTTGTCCCAAATACTAATGCGCACTTATATTCCTACCACAACACTGATACTGCTGCTCTTGTTTACAACATTAAGGACACTATATTTACCAACAATAGTCAGATTCCAACTCTTATAAATCAGGATTAAAGGGATTTCAAAGTACCGACGTGCATCAGCTGACAGACACAAACACTCAGAACTTCAGACTTCACGACACTAAAAAAATCACAATAAAAGTGAACAAACTGGCTCCTGCTTCAACTTAGACTCGATCCAACAAGCCTCCAATAACTACACCAACTACAACTCCTCCACCAGCAGCAGCAGCAGCAGCAGCCGGGTTAGAGGCTCCGGCAGCAGACGCTCGGCGGCGGCTCCTCGGAGCTCGTGTGTCCGGGCTCACCGTGCAGTTGGCCGGCTTGCTCTGGAGGCTCTGCAGGGTCGGGCTGAGCCAGCAGAAGCCCAGGATGAAGAGGCTGAGGATCCCGCAGGCGATCAGGAACAAGCCCAGCCTGATGCTCTTGTCCTCGGCCTCGGAGTACTCGTACGACACCCGCATCTTCGCCATGGCAGCCCCGCGGAGACCTCCGCCGGCATGGAGAGGAGGACCGGAGCAGGAGGAGCAGGAGGAGGAGGAGGAGGAGGAGGAGACGGTGTTTCTCTGCTGCTGAGGAACTGTTGAGTTTTAAACACCGGCTGCTTCTCTCTGTCTCTGAGCGTGTTTCATCCTCCTCCCTCTCCATCCATCTCTCTCTCTGCTGCCTCCCTCCCTCAGCTCCGTCCTTTATCTGCCTCCTCTTTCATCACCGGAGTCAGTGGAGAGACAAGAAGAGACAGAAATATGAAAATACTGAAGGAAAACTCCTGAGACACAACAGATGAAAAAACTTTACAGTCTGATTAGCTCCCATACACCCAGTGTTTGTTCAGACTGGCAGCAAGAAAACGTCCAAAACTCACATTCAGCTGTTAATTAATGTCTGGAAATACAAAAAACCCACACTGTGTTAATTAGCAGCGACCCAAATGACCCTGAAGATAAACAGGTGACAGTACTGCAGATCCAACTGTTTGGTCTGTTTTGGTTTCTGGAGCTAAGCTAACAGAAGCTAACTGTTTGCTACCTGCAGCAAAAATTTTTTTAAAAAGGAATTCAGCTAAAGAGTTTTGGCCCAGAAAAAACAGCTTCTTTGTCTGAAACTGCTGCTTATTTTCCAAGAGGAGACGCTAACAGGGACTAACTGTGTGCTAACTGTGGACTAACTGTGGACTAACTGTGTGCTACCTGTGTGCTAACTGGGCTAACTGTGGGCTAACTGTGGGCTAATTGTGGGCTAACTGTGGACTAACTGTGGACTAACTGTGGGCTACCTGTGTGCTAACTGTGGACTAACTGTGGACTAACTGTGGACTAACTGTGGACTAACTGTGTGCTAACTGGGCTAACTGTGGGCTACCTGTGTGCTAATTGTGGGCTAACTGTGTGCTAACTGTGGGCTAACTGTGGACTAACTGTGGGCTAACTGTGGACTAACTGTGGGCTAACTGGGCTAACTGTGGACTAACTGTGGACTAACTGTGGGCTAACTGGGCTAACTGTGTGCTAACTGGGCTAACTGTGGACTAACTGTGGACTAATTGTGGACTAACTGTGGGCTAACTGTGTGCTAACTGGGCTAACTGGGCTAACTGTGGACTAACTGTGGGCTAACTGTGGGCTACCTGTGGGCTAACTGTGGACTAACTGTGGGCTAACTGTGGGCTACCTGTGGGCTAACTGTGGGCTAACTGTGGACTAACTGTGGACTAACTGTGGGCTAACTGTGGGCTAACTGTGGACTAACTGTGGGCTAACTGTGGGCTACCTGTGGGCTAACTGTGGACTAACTGTGGACTAACTGTGGGCTAACTGTGGGCTAACTGTGGACTAACTGTGGACTAACTGTGGGCTAACTGTGGGCTAACTGTGGGCTAACTGTGGACTAACTGTGGGCTAACTGCCGCACAGAGGCACTCATCAAATTAAACTCCAGCGTAACGTGAGGTGTTACTGTTACCATATTTAAACATAAAGCTTTGGAATACATTATTTATTTGTATTATTATTATTATTATTTGTGTGCATCAGAAGTGCTGCACTGGAGAACGAACACAGTTTCATCTCCAGTCAGTCGGCACTGTTCGGCTGTCCACATACTTCTGGCCGTGTCGTGCAGCCTGTCTGATGTTTCTATGGTTTCATCTCTCTCTCTCTCCTTCTCTCTGCAGGTCGTGTGCTGCTCGGTCGCCCCTCTGGCCTGATGATTCAATCCAGATTTGTGTTTTATTTCGCCGCGGGCTGCGTGTTGTTCGCTCGCTGCTACATGCTGCATGAGATAAGCCTCTTAGTGGAGAGAGAAAGAGACAGAGAGCACATCACTCTGTCAGGAACATCCTCCGTCTCTCAGGCCAGCAGGCGCAAACACAACAGGTTGTAGCACGAGTTAGCGTTAGCTCACTGCTGCTAATCACTCATTGATTAGACTGATACTGAGGCTGATGAGATGGATGTCAACACAATGTTTTGATTTACATGTTTCAGTCCCTCAAAATGTGACAAATGTGAGTCGGTTTCTACACAAAGACTGAACAGATTTTCCTTTAATTGAAATAAGTTGACAAACCCTCTTTGTTTTCGATCATGTCGCCTGTTCTTCATCCATAGAATCCTAATTGCAGATGTTGAAGTTTATATTTTCCTGAGCTCTTCTCGTCGCTGTTGTCTTAAAGTTTTGTTTAGTTAATTAAAGTATTTACAGGCAGTTCATTAACATTCAGACTGGCTGCTAAACGCCGTTTTCAAAGGTTACTACGTACTTCATTACCTGCTGCTGCGATGACACAGCTTCTCTTTGTGGATCGATAAAGTTTAATTTCATTGTGTGTGTGTGTGTGTGTGTGTGTGTGTGAGTGTGTGTGTGTGCTGACTGAGTGTGATCGCTGCTGAAGATGCAAAATGGCCTCCGAGGACTAAATGATCAATGCGCTGACTGAAATGTATGGATCTCTCTCTGCAGTGAAGACACTTGTTGATGTCGAACAACACAAACAAACGCTGGTCTGAATTTCCTGATAACTCGATAGATTATTTAAAAGGTGCATTAAATGACTTTTGGCCTCGACAGACTGAAGAAAGAGAAACAAAAACAAACAATTTGCCAGTATCTATCAAAACTAAAGAAAACACATTTGTCAGGTGTTTTGTGGGCCGTCTGGAGGATTAAACACCTGGAGTCTCATCAGGTTCTGTTCTGATCCGACGGGAGCAGAGATCAGAGATTAGTTTGTAACTTGTGGGATTAAAATTATGATTCATCTTCACTCCTGTTGATCAGCAGCAGGGATCCAGAGCTGACCTTCTGAGAGGAGACAGAGAACCAGAACCAGAACCAGAACCAGAGTCTCTGCTGAGTGCTGACTTCACTCAGAGGCTGACTGAACAAACTTGATTGGCTGGTGGTGATTACATCATTAAACAGCCACCATCACTGCTGACAATCAGACATTTTAATGCAGATTTCTTTAACTCAACCATTTAATCTTTGTCCTGGCAGAGAACCAAAACAACAAGCTGTAGGAGGCTAAAAAGGCTCAAACCTGGGCTGTTGATTCTCAGTGTGATCAGCACGATGAACGACCAGTTTCAACGTCCAAGAGGATCAACATCCTGCAGCTCTCACATGAAGACGTGCTGCTTGAACTGGTTTTAAACAAGTTATTTGTTGGAAAAAGGAAGCGACTTAAAGACTTCAACACAAGATGAACATTATTTTGATCATTTTCTGACAAAAATGTGCAAAATCTTTATTTTTGTCTTCTAAATGATTTGTAAGACTAAAATTGTGTCACCAAACACTGAATACTGGAAGGTTTCTTTGAATCTAAATGATAATGAGATTCAAAGACACCGAGTATCAGCAGGAACATCAGCTTCGCCCTTTAAACAACGATATCCTTCCACCTGCAGCGGCGCCGTCTCTGCGCTGCAGCTCGTCTCGGCCTGTTGCATAAATATGAAGCGCTGAAAAGCTCCAGAATAAAGCCTCAGCATTATGCATGGGTAATCAGGGAGGCATGTGGCAGGATTATCATCATCTCTGCAGATCAAAAGATTACAAATAATAACGGACATCAGCGTGGACGAACGCGGCGCCACGTGTCCCTGCAGGGTCGCCAACACACAGACCGACAACACAAACATCACAACCTTTAGATACAACTCACAAACTCAGACTGCATGTGAGATCTGAGGTACATTTCTCTGAAAGACAAAAATGTGAATAAAAGGACGACTGTGAGAGGCAGCCTGGTCGACAGTTGGTATCCTCTGCGGACGGGATTTGTGCTTTCAGGAAGTAAACCAAATAAAACGGATAGAAAAAAAGGGCCTCGTCTGACTCGAATCAACAGTCAGATGATGCGATTAGGCTGCACAATATTTGCTCCTGTTGTCCTGAAAAAACAGAAGAGGTGCTGCAACAACCGACGAACATTTGGCTGAAAATCCCTCCATCAACAGAGAGCTGCAGGCCGGTAATATCCGTCATTATGGTGACGGTGTGCGTCGCTCTGAACAGCACTGTGATGGAAAAGTACTGCGCAGTGATTCTGCAGCCTTGTTCTGCAACATATCTGGATTTCAGCCTGTAGATTTAAGGAAACGCATCATTTTTAACACCGTGTTTTGTCTCCAAGCAGCAACACGAGTCGATGCCAAACACGAAACGACAGGCTGTCGTCTTATTGTGAAAATCCTGCTGTTAGAACGTGACATGATGCCGAGAACACGAAGCGTTTCAGCAACATTCAAACTGAAATACTGTCCGAACGTCTGTCTGTGATTTAAACATGAAGATATTTTTATTTTCTTTGAGTCGATGTCAATGTTTCTCATGAAGTTAATTATGTTTCACTTTGTTTTTTTAGGCACTTTTCTGCTCTTCTTCATCGTCCATGACACGTTCTGTATCACTGAAGCTTGTTGGTTTGTTGTTTGTTGTTGGTTTATCAGAAGGATTACACAAAACTCATTAATGGATTTCCACAGCTGTTAGCAGGAGGATGGGTCTTAAGATTCATTTAACATCGATTAAACATTAATTGATGGAGAATGAAACACTTTAAGTCTCTGTACACGTACGTGTTGATGAGTCAGAGCGACGCTGTAAACACGGAGTCGTCCTGCATGAGCTGAACGTTGTGCGACCGTGATGCTCCAAGAGTCTCATGTCGTTTCTGTGAGCTGAAGTAAAACAGCACAGTGAGCTAATTAACAAACAACAATAAAGTGAAGTTTCATTTCACACCTCCACTCTCTCTCTGTCAGTTACAGAACTGTTGTTAAAGCAAAAGACTATTTATGAACCAGAAGGTCCAAAGTCAAACCTAAACAGAACACAAAACATAAGCTGCATGTTCAAGTGTTAATGTCGTGATTACATCTGCAGCTAATTATCACGGCCTGAATATCTGAGGCTGATACTGTAATCAGGCAGTAAAACAGTCAAAACTATAATTATTTTAAGTTTTCACTGCCGTCCCTCCACAGACATCATAAACACTGATCCAGATATTAATCTGTAGCAGGCCGGACTCTACAAATCATTCTGTCCTCACTCTTCTCCTCTTCCTCCTCTTCTGTCTTCGTCTCTGTTGGTTTCAGATTTAATCTCGACGCTTCCTCTCCTGAATTTAATGGACACTTTCAGTCTCCACTGTGTCTCTGCTGCAGCATTAAATCTGCTCTGCTGCTGCTTTTATCACCACATTAAGTCTTTATTGCTCCACATTAATGCTTCAGATACAGACTGTGTGTTATCTGCTGTCTGTTTGTGTGTTTGTTTGTAGCCTGTGAGAGTGTGTGAGCATGTGTGTGTGTGTGTGTGTGTGAGACTCAGCTGCTGTGGTGAAACATCCATTTATTGATTTGACTTCAACAAAAAGTCAAATCAGGTAAATATGGAAGGTAAATATGATCATTATCATTGATAACTTAAAGGTGAAGACATTGATTTATTTAAATGAAAGCACCCAATTAAAGGATGGTTACAGCATTAATTACTCTATTGATGATGTAATAAGATGGTTTATTCTTCTTCCTACCTGATTTATCTTCCTTTGGCACATGGCGCCCTCGTGTGGACAAACTCCTGAAACACAAGCTGGCAAAAACATTTAGCAGAGGAGGAAAACACACAACATCACCAGACTCCATTAACAAATGTGGTGATTTTAAGACTTGTTGAGTTAAAACAAACTTTATAACGTAGTGAAACTGTGTCTCTGACAGATTCTGACTCATTGTGTCCTTGTTGTAAATTCAGCATTAAATGTTTCAGCTGAAGTTGTTTGTCTCCTTGTAAAAAGTGTCAGTTTGTGGCAGCATGTCTGTACCAGCCTGTCTGCTTCTGTGTCTAAAGTGCTAAAGTCTTACCTGCCAACACTGATCAGCTGTTTGAACACACTGTTTACACTGATGTCACCATTTACACTCCATTTATGAAAGAAGAAGCATGTTATTGATCTAAACATGTCACATGTTACAAAGACACTAAACAGGAACAATATAGGCGACTTCTTTGTCCCCGTGGAGAAAGTCCCCAGACTCCCTTAACAAATGTGTCAGTTTAGTGAGTTGTTGAGTTGGAGACACTTTATAAACTCTGTGAAACTCTGTCTCTGACTCATTCTGCATTATTTGGACCTTCTAGTTAATTCGGCAAATGTTCTACATGAACTTCTAGAAACATGGAGTTGAAGCAGCCTCGTGAAGTTTGTCTTACAAACAGCAAATCAATCCTGAGGAGAGTTTTTGTAAATGTGTTTTGTTGAAGAATAAACGTTTAGCAGTAAACAGTTAAATAAGCTTAAAGTTAATAATGTAGCTGTTAAAAACGTCTTGAGAAACATTGACGTCACCTGAAGGAGAACAGATAAGAAAGACAAGACTCCTCGTTCAGTTTCATTACCAGAATATTTATTTTATTCTTTTTCCTATTAAAACACTAGCTGCCATATTTAATAAAACAGCCAACGGCCAAGTGCCTCAGTCCTCATCCTCCAATCAAATCATCTCGAGCAGGTCACATGGGTCTGTGGGCGTGTCCTTGGCTTTGCTGCTGCAGAGTGAACGAGCTGGGCCCTGGTTGGTCGGTCAGTCGGTTGGTCGGTGTCGGCGGGCGGAGTCGGGCGTGGTCCCCTGTAAACCGTCTCCATGGTGGTTTCCGTGGTAACGGGAAGTATTGCATCGTTTCCTGGCGGCCAGCAGACGGAGGGTCTCCTCCCATCAGACACTTTTTTGATTTTCCCCTTTTTTCTTAAAAATACTGCCATGTCTGTATGTATATATATTTAAATATATATACACAGCTGTACATTGGTGCCTCCTGGAGGTAAAATTAAAAATAATGTCACAAAAAAAGTAAATCGTTTATATTTTGCTTCAGGATTGGAACTTTTTTGGGTCGAATTTGCATTATCACGGAGTGTTAATGACCTTTAAAGGAAATGTTCGGTATTGTCGGAAACATAATTAATTTGCTTTCTAGCAGAGTGAGATGAGACGGTTGATAGATCTCTTGTGTCTGTATGATAGATATGAAGCTAGCGCTAGCAGAAGGCTAACTCAGCTTAGCATAAAATCAGCTAGCTGTCCAAAGCAGCTCTAACACCTCGACCTCACAAATAGATATTTTCTGCCTGTTTGAAAACATAAAAAGTGGCAATAAAGTCTACGACAACGATACGTAAAATACCAGAGAAAAACAGGCAGAGCTCCAGCTCTAAAACACTTTACAGGAAGTGGATCAGTTTTATCCAAAGCACGATCAGGCAGATCCAATCAGAAGATCAATACATCAAGTTTAGTCCACTGACGAGGCTCGAGGATAAATCTCTGCTGCTGTTTCACAGTGGGATCGGCACTTGATCAGAATACAAGAGCTGAAATCACTCGCCAATAAATCTGCACCAGTTCTGATAATCAACACCAGCAAACAAATGCACGGCAGTATTTTGCTGGCTGATCTCAGACTTGTAGCGTCGATGGTATTTTACTGTTCCTAAAACAATGAGACCAATCGGTTCAGTTTAAGCATTAAAATACTTTGTTCAGTCTAGAAAAACACTGTTTCACATTAAAGTAATCTTATTACTTGTGTTTCTTTCTGATGAGGACGAGCTGTTGGTTCGACAAGCGCGAGAGACTCAATCTGCCGGCAGAGAACCAAAACAATGAGCTTAAGGAGGCTAAAGACTAAATGGTATCTGTAGATTCACAGTGGGATCGACACCTGAACATTACAGAGGACAAGAGCTGAAACCGTCTTAGAAGTCGTTTTAAAAAAATCCTCTCAAATAACGAAAATATTCTGTATTCGTGTGGACAAAACCTGAAGCTAATGAACACGTCGCTGTTTATCTCGTTTGTTTAATTTTCTTCAAAATTTGAAATGTCTTCATGCTAAGCTAACGTCTCCTGGCTGTAGCTTCATGTTGAGCATACAGACACAAACAGTAAAAATCAAACTCTCAGAGAGAAAATAAATTAATTAATCCCTCGAAATAGCCAAACTTTTCCTTAACGATCCTGAGAGAGGTCACTCCGACAGTGACTGCTTTGAAATGAGCCACTGCTGATAAAGTGATAGAAAAGGAGAAGAACGAAATAATAAAATAAAAAAAAGGAATTAAATATTAAAAGAGAAGAAACAGGGAGCTCAGCTGGCAGAGAGAGGGGGTAAAAACCAGAAAACAAAAACAGAAAATGGTGGAAACTGAGACAGTCGTGTCGGTGTGACGGGGATGTGCTGAGATTTTTAATTTTCAGTCCGTTACTTTAAAGTCGACCGCTGATTAAAAACACCGAACACATCCGAGAGGCTAAACTTCATCTCAAGCTTTAAAGTTAAACCCGCTCACATAACAACAAACCAAAAGATATTTTTTCTTCTTTTATTATGAAATAGTGCTACAATGTACATTGCATTTCCTCTCCTGACTCTCCACTGTCTGCTGATGTGTGTGTGTGTGTGTGTGTGTGTGTTCTGATTTGTAATGCTGAAAACCTGGTAAAAATAAAGGAGATGATAAATATTTTCAGTTCCTGCCAAAGTTCAGAGGTGTGACACAGTTTGTGCACGGTGTGAAATAATTATCCATCCTGACGGGTGATTTTTATTCTGTGTTAAAATCTGGTTCTTCTTAAAAGCTTCTCTAGACAAAAATAGTCACTTCTTAAGACTGAATAGAAACATGAATCACTCGATCAGGTGGACAGTTATTTACAGTGCGTGTTGGTGTGCTGTGCCTGTGCTGTCTGTTGACATTAAGTCTGTGCTCCACATAACAGACCAACCAAACAAACTCATGGAGGAGGGGTGGCAAATAAAAGAAAACAAAAAAGAACAAAACAAAAAAAAGAGGAAATGAGGTAAAGAACAAAACAAAAAACCAGAAGAGTTAAAATCAAAGTCTATTCAGTGACGTGTTTGGGAGCCAGGACGTCCTCTCCCGTCCTGAGTCCTGATTGGCCAGATTCACTTTTGAGTGTGTGGAGGTGGAAAAGAAACCTAGAGGGATGACGACTGACGAGCCAGGAGGGCCAATGGCAGGCAGGCAGGAGGAGGTAGAGCCAATCAGAAGGCCTGCTGGGCAGGATTGTAGTTGAATGTGGAGGGAACGTGAGGTCGCTCTTCTAGTTTGTCATATTCCAGATGAAACTCCTGAAAACAGACGGACACAGTTTGATTCTGGAAACAAATTCTGTGTTTGAAGTTAAAAATGATCATTTACAACAATTTTATATATATTTGACCAATGAAAAAAGGCAAAATATGTTAAAATAGGCAACCTGTCAAATTCATAACCCAAAACAAACAGGCACTGTGTTATCAGAGTGACAGCTAGCTGCTGCTAGCCATTAGCTTAGTTAGCTGTGCAGCTATCAGTCCAGACTGGGAGCTCAGGGACCAGAAGACTGTTTGTGTTTACATCATTAGCACACGGCAGGTTTAATAAACTTTGCTTCTATTAGAGCCGAGTCGCAGGGCTGCCGCTCTCCTCTGCCTCAACACCTCAGACTAACTGACAGTTCTGGGTGAAATCAAGCAGGTAAATTTGGTTCCCAACCAAACGTGAGCGTCAGATTTCAGCATCAAACACAAAATTTAGATGAACATTTTGAATTAACATCATGAAAAAAGGCTGTTAAATGGTGTGTAAGCAGGTACGTGAATCCTGGATGTGATTGGTTCTATATTAGAAACAGGTATGAAACAGCTGTGTGTGTGTGTGTGTGTGTGTGTGTGTGTGTGTGTGTGTGTGTGTTCACCTTGGCCACCTTCCTCCAGTTGAGGCAGTCGAAGAAGTAGTAGGTCCCTCTCTCGTAGGCGTTGGTCTTCAGCGTGGGCTCCATCCCCGGGGCCCGGGTGATCCAAACCCGCTCCTCTTTATGGTACCTCCAGTCCCTGTTAAACCTGGACACACACACACACACACACACACACACACACACACACACACACACATTAATAATAGCTCATCAGTGACTGAGCAGCACTCAGTGTAACACGAGGAGCTGGTAGTCAGAGTGGACGGGACGATAAAAGATTTTCACCTGGATCAGTTTGTGAAGTAACAGCTGTGTGTGTGTGTGTGTGTGTGTGTGTGTGTGTGTGTGTGTGTTTGTGTGTTGTTCTCACAGTTCTACTGCAGCCAGGAGTTGTAGTAGGTCTCCTCCGTTCATATAGTAGAGATAAAACAGCAGATCTTCACCATACCGAGACAACTTGATAGCTGCTAACTGGAGACACACAAGGAAACAGGAAGTACATTTAAATAATTTAAGTCACGACATCTGCCACATTATCAAAGTGAACTAATCAACTAAGACACCCAGACATGAAACCCAACTGAACTATTATCCAGTTCTTTCCTCACTAACGGGACATAAAAAGGATCCTTCTGCTGTTGAAGTGAAGTACGTACCTTGTCCCTTATGTGGATGTTGGTTAAATACTCTGAGGGGACGTGGAAGTCTGAGGGAAGAGGAAGTAAAGAGCGCTGAAAACACTGAAAAACCTTCTAATCTCTTCTTCCAACCAACAATTCCCACTTCTCAATGAGCACAGCAGACGAAAAGCAACACAATAAAAACCACAGGGGTTGTTTTGTGTCCAACAGAAGTCTCTGAGTCTAATATTCCCTCAGTAGATACCAAAATAAAGCTACAATAAACCAGGTGTGTGGTGTAAACTCACCTATGTCCTGCGGTCGACACGGAGCCGACGCCCACGGAGACGCAAACTTAGGATAGAGATTCCTGAAGGAGACAGAAGAGACGACAAATCACTGAACTGTATAACTGAGCCTGGTGTCTGAGCCCTGCGTCATGACGTCATGATTTAAAAGGCCGCCAAGCGATGTGGCGAGTCCCCTCAGAGTGGCCGTGAAGCTTCACGTGTTGGTATCGTTGTGGGAGAGAGAATGAAATGAAGTTTGTTGCTGCTCAGTGCGCCAACGTCTCCGCGGTGTTTCTTTCTACTGAGCTTTTTAAAAATATGCTTGATGTGTCTATAAAGTTTTCCTCGGCTCTCTGCGCCTCCTCCCTGCCGTGTTCTCACCACACGACTTCAGTCTGTAGCTCCATTCACACCACGTGTTCAAGGTGGAGATACTGCGCTGATGAACCACCTGGCCACCTCTCATCTGCCACTGGACGTGGTAACAGAGGCGAGACGACGTCTGTGTGGACGAGTGTGTTGGTCTGATGGTGTCACCCACAAAGCAGCGTTATAAAACCAAACAACAGTAACATGGTGGCAGGTTGTGTCTTCAGCATCTTATATGACGTCCTGTCTGTCCTACCTACTGCTCGTCACACTTCAGTGTGAACAAAAAGAGGCGGTGTAGAGGTGAGCCTTCGTTACGCTGCTATTGTGGAAGCAGTCTGAAAAGAGATTCTGTGTGTGTGTGTGTGTGTGTGTGCGCGTGTGTCGTACTCAGGTGAGTTGAGGTTGAGGCCGAGCGTGGTGAGGTCTGAGCCCAGTGCCAGGTGGACCATGCCGGGGTCCGTCTCTGCCGCCCGGATGAACGTCAGCAAGCCGATCATCCCAAACT